>NC_091980.1:71953445-72130671 GCF_044704955.1 Pristiophorus japonicus | reverse complement strand
GTCTCTCCCACTCCCCCTCCTCAGATCCTCCCCCCCCCCTCCCCAGTCTCTCCTCCCCCTCCCCAGTCTCTCCACTCCCCTTCCTCAGTCTCTCCTCCCCAGTCACCCCTCCCCAGTCGCCCCCTGCCCCTCCCCAGTCGCCCCCTGCCCCTCCCCTCCCAGTCGCCCCCTGCCCCTCCCCAGTCGCCCCCTGCCCCTCCCCAGTCGCCCCCTGCCCCTCCCCAGTCGCCCCCTGCCCCTCTCCCAGTCGCCCCTGCCCTTCCCCAGTCGCCCCCTGCCCTTCCCCAGTCGCCCCCTTCCCCCCGTGCCCCTCCCCCCCAGTCGCCCCCTGCCCCTCCCCAGTCGCCCCTGCCCCTCCCCAGTCGCCCCTACCCGCCTCCCCAGTCGCCCCCTGCCCCTCCCCAGTCGCCCCCTGCCCCTCCCCAGTCGCCCCCTGCCCCTCCCCAGTCGCCCCCTGCCCCTCCCCAGTCGCCCCCTGCCCCTCCCCAGTCGCCCCCTGCCCCTCCCCAGTCGCCCCCTGCCCCTCCCCAGTCGCCCCCTGCCCCTCCCCAGTCTCCAACCTGCCCCTCCCCAGTCTCCAACCTGCCCCTCCCCAGTCTCAAACCTGCCCCTCCCCAGTCTCAAACCTGCCCCCCGCCGCTCGCTCTCCCTCCCCCCCCCCGCCGCTCGCTCTCCCTCCCCCCCCCGCCGCTCGCTCTCCCTCCCCCCCCCCGCCGCTCACTCTCCCTCCCCCCCCCCCCCCGCCGCTCGCTCTCCCTCTGCCCCCCCCCCCGCCGCTCTCTCTTTTCCCCCCCCCGCGCCCGCGCTCGCTCGCCCGCCCTCCCCTCTGACCCCTGCCGAGATCAGGTCAGCAGTCTCGGACCTCAGGTCCTGCTTTTCGGCACCACGTGGAGTGAATGATTTGGGGTGGGGGGAGGCGGAGCTTGACAGACGTGACATGGGGGTGCAAGGCTTGACAGAAGCATGCACAAAATTGCAGTACAAATAGTTACATGTTTTTTTTAAAGGAACACTGCACTGAAAGTAGAAAAGGGTCAGAATCTTTCCTTTTCTCCTTTTTATTTCTTCATGGACTAATTTATTTTTCTTTCAACCCAATTGACAATTTCTGATTTCTTATTACTTATGAAAAATCTTAGAGGGTGGCGTTCTCAGACTTTCAATAACCAAATTAAGAAGACAGTGCTTAGTAAACATTCAAATTGATTTAAAACGAGACCACGGCAGTTAAGAAAGGGCAAGTTGAAAAAATTGTTTGGTTCTCTGATTCTTGGAAATCTTTAGCAACTGTTGTGTATTCCTTCTGTGGAAAACTAATAACTCGGGAAGTGTTTTTTTCAATGGAAAATGTTTCTTCCTGTCATGTGACCATTTATTTAAGGTGCTTCAGTTATAATGCCCTGTTACATTGCTAATCAAGTTAACATTTTTAATGCTTATTTCTAGCTACCCAGATTGGGTCCCTGGAGAACTATCAGTTGCAAAGTAAGTGAAACAACATTCAACAAGAATGTGGGTAGAGATAATCCACACCAATTCATTGGTGTTAGAAATGGTTTGATAGTTAAAATTTTGGAACATTAGATGGGTGGAATGGAATGTATGATTGGATGTATTTACATGGTTAGTGGAAGGAATGAGCTTGAATTCTTGTTTTTCATTCCTGGCTTGGATGTTATAGTTTCAATTGATTGACTGACATGCAATAGCAAATCCTAGTTTTACTGTTTTTTTTTTATTGGGTGAGTCCTCTGCTTGATCAATTGCTTTCTGTGACAGGCTTGCAAAATGTTCAGCAGTATCAAGCAAGGACAAAGTCTAACAAGATGTATGCACTCCCCATCAAAATACATTATTTTTGACATAGCATTGTTGGGGGGCAAATTTAATGTCAAACACTGTACAAAAGGATTATTGAGATTTTGCTAATGGAAGTAAAATAGCCAAACAGGCATGATGGGCAGTTTTTGACTCCTGTGGGGACCAGAGTTCTTTCAAACCCAGGAACATAAGATCTGAACAGAGGAGACAATAATTCTGTTGGTAAACCCATAGCGGGGAAAAGGAAACCTGGTTCTTAGACCTTTGTACTGGATGTGGACTGACTGATGATTGTACAAAGTCAGGATCAGTTGTTGCAGATGGAGGGCTAAATGTGCCACAGTCTCCATTTGACAGATTGTCTTCTGAGAAGTAAACAGAAAATAAATGCTGGATGTACTCAACAGGTCAGGCAGCATTTGTGGAGAGAGAAAGAGTTAACATTTTAGGTCTGACCTTTTGTCAGAACTGGAAAATGTAACAGGTTTTAAGCAGGTGCAGGAAAAGGAAGGGGCGGAGAGGAGGCAAGAACAAAAGGGCAGGTATGTTTTGTTCTTTCCTCCTCTTCCTTCCTTTTTCCCTGCACCTGTATTTGCTTAAAACCTGTTAACATCTATAATTATTCCAGTTCTGACAAAATGTCACAGACCTGAATCATTAACTCTATGTCCCTCTTCACAGATGCTGCCTGACCTGCTGAGTATTTCCAACAGTTTCTGTTTATTTTTCAGAATTCCAGCATCTGCAGTATGTTGCCTTTTGTCTTCTGAGAAAACCAACTTAAGTATATAAGGGGTCCGTCTATTTTAAGTTCCTTGCAGGATTATAGAAAGTATCCAGGTTTAAAATTTACAAAACAAAGTATTTTGTACATTGGTATGTAACTTTAGTGTAATCATCTCGTTTGTTACAACTTTATATAGTAACTGGTATAGTCTGTTACTCAATTCTGGTAGGAAATTTAGACAACATTTAATTGTGTCTGGATTCATGAAAATTATTGACTGTAGTCTGCATTGTATTTCAATTATCATGGTTGCAATTTACTACTTAGTTGATACTTCTGGTATTCACTTATTAAAATGTATTACAGCTGTATCTTTTTGGTTGCATGCAGGAAAGATCCGGTTGAGAAGATCAAGGTTACAACTGTTGTACTCAAAAAATTGGTGAAGGTCAAAAGAAGTACAAGTACAGGTAAAAACAAACTCAATTACACTACTGATGATGGGCAATTACAATTTTGTTTCTTGTTTCATTTATAATTTTATCATTTAGTTTACCTCTCAATACAACCATCTTTACTAGTTGAATATCACTCCCACATTGTTCATCAGTGATTTGCCCATTTGCATAGCTTAGCAGTTATTTGTCCTCCTCAACTTAGGCAAATATCTCCCCAGTTCAACATTTTCTTTTGCCTTTCTCTCATCATCATAACTTCACCAGTGATCTTTTCCTCTCCTGACTCTGACAGTTAATTGACAATTTGCGTTCTCGTCCCTCCTCAGTTTGTGAGCGATTTTTCTCTTTTCCTTCAGTTGTTTTGCAGTGAGATTTGGAACTATAAATCCAAATTCTATCACTCCATGCATAGGAGGAACTGCTAATTAGTTGTGTTGCCATATTGAAGAATACTTACAAATTCAGTTAGGGTTTAAGTGATGAATTAGATGTCAATATTGTTCTTCAGTTGCTCAACGTCCACACAAAAAAATACTGTCATCATTCCATGAGGGAAAAATCATCTAGGGTCCTTTATGAAATTCACACCATAGTGCTGCCATTTTAGCCAGATGGATTGCCTCACAGTCTGTTGTATATAAGGTCTAACAACCAACACTAGCAACAGTAAACAGATTTCACCATTTATCACTTTATCTGCACTATAAATAAATAGAATTTAGTAAGAAATAATTTCAGGAATAGTTCTGCAGCAATTTTCTTTTTGTTCAAGTTTTTCAATTTTCCAAAAGCTGTTTGAATTTTCTATGAGTTCTTTGACAGAAATGAACATTCGCAGTTGGTACTGTAGCATGTTATGCATTGGCTCAATAAGACCTATATCAGTTGGTTTGCTCCCATTTGGCTTATCTTCAGCTGGTTAATATTACCCGCAGGTTTAAAAATTTGCACCATCATAGATTGTTCCAAGAGACTGAAGCCCATGACACTTTCTTTTCTGACATTCCGTAACTTAGAGAAATAGGAAACTTGCTCCAGATTTAGTAAAAACTTTTCATCTGGATGAGTGCTTTTTAAAAATTTGTTCTCAGATTGTGGGCACTGCTAACAAAGTTGCCTTTGTCCCCAATTCTAGTTACCCCGACAAGGTGGCAGTGGGCTACTTTTTGAACCATTGCAGTTCTTGTAGTGATAGTGCTCGCATAATGATGTTACATTGGGAATTCCAGGATACTGACCCAGTGGTGATGAATGTTGAGATATATCCAAATCAACTTGCATACAGAAAATTAGGACAGGAGAAGACCAGCTGGTCCATCTAAGCCTGCCCCATACTCTTGATCTTAATTTAATTTAATCATATCTTATGCCAGAACTCCCCAGTTTTTATTCGAAATATTGTCACGGAATCCTTTACGTTCACCTGAGAGCGAAGAAGGGGCCTGGTTTAAAGTCTTATCAACTATTAACGGCATATCAAATGTACTGCCCTGGAGTGTCAGCCTAGATTCTCTAGAGTGGGATAGGAACCCACAATCTTTTGACTCAGGTGTGAGTGCTACTCACTGAGCCATAGCTGACACTTAGAGTTTCCATCCTGAAAGTTTATAAAATTGTTAAGGTTGATGACCTATTTTGATGTGCCTATTCCTGTCTTCTTTGCAACTTTAATGGGCTTTCTCACCCAATTTTCACAGAATTTATATTGCAGCTTACCATCAGCCTCTGACAGGAAATGTGATTGGTGAATATTTAGTGGTATTTAGTTTCACTTGAAAAATCAAGCCATTTTTTCAAAAGGTAGTTAGTGTCTGAATCAACCTTTGGAAGACCCGCTTGTGTCACCGTCCTTGCATTTAAACTGGTCATTTTGCTTGATAGTTCTACACAAAGGGTCACATTTTGATGGTTGATCCACATTATTTTGTTTGGCATGTCGCTGAGGCAATCATAAGATCACATTTGCAGTTTCTGCCTATAATTGTATACACTTAATTTATTTGTGATGCTAAAATTTTGCCTACCATGCCATGATGCTTCTGTTGAAAACAAGTACTATTGTGTAGAATCTGATCCCATACTACTTATACTGTCCTGACTATGTGGAAGTTCTTTCTCTGGGAAATGTCAGCAAGCAGTCTACCTGGAGTAACTTAATATACTTTTACTAAGTGTTTTCTCTTGATGTAATAGTTTAGTGACAATTACTGTCTCCAACACAGGCCTGTGATATAGCTCACTTTTATATGCTATGAAATGATAGTTTTTTACTCTAGATGTGATGTTCCTTCATCTTTAATTTAATCATGATACAATCATCTATTGCAGTGATTGCATTGTATTAGACTGTATTCCGATTGTTTGTCCTTTGGCCAAGAAAATGTTGACTGCCAGTACTAATACTTTTCAAGTCTTTAAGTTACTCTCTGAAAGTAACTGCATTAAATGCAACCCTCATTGAAATGTTTCTTTTTCCCCCCACAGATATTCCTATGCAGAGCAAACGAGAAAACCTGGTAAGTGTTAATTTCATTACAATGTAAATGTAATTCTTTAAAGTACAATATTTGCTTTAGCCGTTACAATTGGGCATATAATTTGATACAGTAGCGTCTGAATGTATTGAAGTTGATGATTTTTTAAATTATATTAAGATAAAGAGGGTAGTTAAGAACTATGTGGTAATATAAATGAAAATAAGGAAATGGTGGACATGTTAAATAATTACTTTGCCTCAGTATTTACAGTAGAGAAAAAGTTAGCTTCCCAAGGAAATATTGAATCAGAGATGGGGAAGCACCAAAATTAGCATACGCAACTTAACAGTAATGAAGAAAATAATGGCACTAAAGAATGACACATTCCAAGGGCCAAATGGTCTTCATCCCAAGCTTTTAAAGGAAGTAGCTGAGAACATTGCAGATGCCCTAACTATGATCTTCCAAAGTTCTCTCAATTCAGGAACTGTTCCTTTAGATTGAAAAATTACACTTGTCACTCCACTATTTAAGAATGGTGAGAGAGAGAAAAACCAGGGAATTATAGACCAGTTGCGTTAACATCTGTTGTCAGGAAATTACTAGAGTCTATAATTAAGGATGGAGTGACTGAACACCTTGAGAATTTTCAGGTGATCAGAGAGAGCCAGCATGAATTTGTAAAGGATAGGCCATTCCTGAAGAGGTTATTAAAGTAGTGGACAGGGTAATGTCTAAGATGTTATTTATATGAACTTCCAGAAGGCATTCGCTGAAGTCCCTCATAAGAAACTGTTAACGCAAGGATGATAATGTTAAACCGAGGCCCCGTCTGCTCTCTCAGGTTGATATAAAAGATCCGATTATACTATTTCGAAGAAGAGCAGGAGAGTTATCCCTGGTGTCCTATCCAACATTCAATCCAATCAGTATCACTAAAAACAAATGATCTGGTCATTATCGCATTGCTGTTTGTGGGAGCTCGCTGTGCGCAAACTGGCTGCTGCATTTCCTACATTACAACAATGACTACACTTGAAAAATACTTAATTGGCTGTAAAGCATTTTGGGATGTCCTGTGGTTGTGAAAGGAGCTATATTAAATGAAAGTCTGTCTTTCTTTAAAGTTGAAGCTCAAGGAATTGAGGGCAAATTGTTGACCTGATTGGAAGATTGGATGTGCGGCAGGAGACACAGAGTAGGGATACTGGGCAGTTACTCTAATTGGCATGATGTGACTAGTGGCATCCCACATGGATCTGTGTTTGGGGCCGAAACTATTCACAACTTAGATGATGGGGTAGAGAGCCACATATTCATATTTACTGATGACAGAAAGATAGGCGACATTATAACTAGTATAGATGGAAGCATAAAATTATAGAGATATTAATAGATTAAGTGAATGGACAAAACTGTGGCAAATAGTTTTAAAATATAGCAAGCAGGAGTTTATCCATTGTGGACCTAGAAAGGATAGATCAGAGTACTTTCTAAATGGTGAAAAACTGGAAGCCGTGGAAGTCCAAAGAGACCTAGGAGTCCATATACATAGATCATTAAAATGTCATTAAAATGTGCAAATAGATGTTAACTGATATGATGTGATTGGGATTACAGAGACGTGGCTCCAGGATGATCAGGGCTGGGAACTCAACATCCATGGGTATTCAACATTCAGAAAGGATAGAATAAAAGGAAAAAGAGGTGGGGTAGCATTGCTGGTTAAAGAGGAGATTAATGCAATAGTTAGGAAGGACATTAGCTTGGATGATGTGGAATCCATATGGGTAGAACACCAAAGGGCAAAAAACATTAGTGGGAGTTGTGTACAGACCTCCAAACAGTAGTAGTGATGTTGGGGAGGGCATCAAACAGGAAATTAGGGGTGCATGCAATAAAGGTGCAGCAGTTATCATGGGTGACTTTAATATGCATATAGATTGGGCTAACCAAACTGGAAGCAATACGGTGGAGGAAGATTTCCTGGAGTGCATAAGGGACCAATATGTCAAGGAACCAACTAGTGGGGAGGCCATCTTAGACTGGGTGTTGTGTAATGAGAGAGGATTAATTAGCAATCTCGTTGTGCGAGGCCCCTTGGGAAAGAGTGACCATAATATGGTGGAATTCTACATTAGGATGGAGAATGAAACAGTTAATTCAGAGACCATGGTCTAGAACTTAAAGAAGGGTAACTTTGAAGGTATGAGGCGTGAATTGGCTAGGATAGATTGGCGAATGATACTTAAGGGGTTGACTGTGGATGGGCAATGGCAGACATTTAGAGACCGCATGGATGAACTACAACAATTGTACATCCCTGTCTGGCGTAAAAATAAAAAAGAGAAGGTGGCTCAACCGTGGCTATCAAGGG
Source organism: Pristiophorus japonicus (assembly GCF_044704955.1). Classification (NCBI taxonomy): domain Eukaryota; kingdom Metazoa; phylum Chordata; class Chondrichthyes; family Pristiophoridae; genus Pristiophorus; species Pristiophorus japonicus. The sequence continues at coordinate 72,122,811 of NC_091980.1, read as the reverse complement.
AAATCAGGGATACTATTAAAGCCAAGGAAGTGGCAAACAAATTGGCCAGAAATAGCAGTGAACCCGGGAACTGGGAGAAATTTAGAACTCAGCAGAGGAGGACAAAGGGTTTGATTAGGGCAGGAAAAATAGAGTACGAGAGGAAGCTTGCAAGGAACATTAAGACGGACTGCAAAAGTTTCTATAGATATGTAAAGAGAAAAAGGTTAGTAAAGACAAACGTAGGTCCTCTGCAGTCAGAATCAGGGGAAGTCATAACGGGGAACAAAGAAATGGCAGACCAATTGAACAAGTACTTTGGTTCGGTATTCACTAAGGAGGACACAAACAACCTTCCGGATATAAAAGGGGTCAGAGGGTCTAGTAATGAGGAGGAACTGAGGGAAATCTTTATTAGTCGGGAAATTGTGTTGGGGAAATTGATGGAATTGAAGGCCAATAAATCCCCAGGGCCTGATGGACTGCATCCCAGAGTACTTAAGGAGGTAGCCTTGGAAATAGCGGATGCATTGACAGTCATTTTCCAACATTCCATAGACTCTGGATCAGTTCCTATCGAGTGGAGGGTAGCCAATGTAACCCCACTTTTAAAAAAAGGAGGGAGAGAGAAAACAGGGAATTATAGACCGGTCAGCCTGACATCGGTAGTAGGTAAAATGATGGAATCAATTATTAAGGATGTCATAGCAGCGCATTTGGAAAGAGGTAACATGATAGGTCCAAGGCAGCATGGATTTGTGAAAGGGAAATCATGCTTGACAAATCTTCTGGAATTTTTTGAGGATGTTTCCAGTAGAGTGGACAAGGGAGAATCAGTTGATGTGGTGTATTTGGACTTTCAGAAGGCTTTCGACAAGGTCCCACACAAGAGATTAATGTGCAAAGTTAAAGCACATGGGATTGGGGGTAGTGTGCTGACGTGGATTGAGAACTGGTTGTCAGACAGGAAGCAAAGAGTAGGAGTAAATGGGTACTTTTCAGAATGGCAGGCAGTGACTAGTGGGGTACCACAAGGTTCTGTGCTGGGGCCCCAGCTGTTTACATTGTACATTAATGATTTAGACGAGGGGATTAAATGTAGTATCTCCAAATTTACGGATGACACTAAATTGGGTGGCAGTGTGAGCTGCGAGGAGGATGCTATGAGGCTGCAGAGTGACTTGGATAGGTTAGGTGAGTGGGCAAATGCATGGCAGATGAAGTATAATGTGGATAAATGTGAGGTTATCCACTTTGTTGGTAAAAACAGAGAGACAGACTATTATCTGAATGGTGACAGATTAGGAAAAGGGGAGGTGCAACGAGACCTGGGTGTCATGGTACATCAGTCATTGAAGGTTGGCATGCAGGTACAGCAGGCAGTTAAGAAAGCAAATGGCTTGTTGGCTGCCTTAGCAGGGGGATTTGAGTACAGGGGCAGGGAGGTGTTGCTACAGTTGTACAGGGCCTTGGTGAGGCCACACCTGGAGTATTGTGTACAGTTTTAGTCTCCTAACTTAAGGAAGGACATTCTTGCTATTGAGGGAGTGCAGCGAAGGTTCACCAGACTGATTCCCGGGATGGCGGGACTGACATATCAAGAAAGACTGGATCAACTGGGCTTGTATTCACTGGAGTTCAGAAGAATGAGAGAGGATCTCATAGAAACGTTTAAAATTCTGATGGGTTTAGACAGGTTAGGTGCAGGAAGAATGTTCCCAATGTTGGGGAGGTCCAGAACCAGGGGTCACAGTCTAAGGATAAGGGGTAAGCCATTTAGGACTGAGATGAGGAGAAACATCTTCACCCAGAGAGTGGTGAACCTGTGGAATTCTCTACCACAGAAAGTGGTTGAGGCCAATTCACTAAATATATTCAAAAAAGGATTTAGATGTAGTCCATACTACTCGGGGGATCAAGAGGTATGGCGAGAAAGCCGGAATGGGGTACTGAAGTTGCATGTTCAGCCATAAACTCATTGAATGGCGGTGCAGGCTCGAAGGGCCAAATGGCCTACTCCTGCACCTATTTTCTATGTTTCTATGTCATGGACGTAAAAAAATAATCAAAAAGGCTAATGAAATGCTGGCCTTTCGATATATAAAGGACTAGAATGCAGGGTTTAGAAGTCATGCTGCAGATATACAAAGCCCTGGTGAGACTGCACACGAGTCCTGTGTTTAGTTCTGGGCACCACATCTTTGGAAGGATATATTGGCCTTGGAGGGAGATATACTAGAATGACACGTGGATTTCAAGGGTTAAATTATGAGGAGAGATTACACAAACTAGGGCTGTATTCTCTAGAATTTAGATGATTAAGGGATGATTTGAAAAATACTTCATTCGGTGGATCTGAACGCCGTTATATAAATGCAAGCGTTTCTTTCTTTAAAATGCAGGTCGAATGGAGATGCAGTATTGAATCTGACCTCTGCTCTGGATAGACTCCCAAATTCCCCCCTCCATATTTTTTGCTCTGATTGATGTGCTTTAATGTAAAATCACATATTCTTCCAAATATCTGCCCATTTTTTTTTTGATTCCAGTTGAAGAAAGTAGTTCTCCTTCAGAGCATGTCACTGGGGTGTGGGTTGTGGAAGGAGCTGCATGAGAGTTCAGGTGATGTTAACCCAATCCCAAATGATGGGATGCTAACATGGGTCTCTTTAGGTCACCCTGTAGCACTTATTCCCTGCCAGAGAAGGTAAGATTGGCGACCTGTTCCCAGATTTTTGTTAATTATGGTGTTGAGGTAACTCGTGTGATTCTCCCCTTACCCCCCCCCCCCTTGCTCCCTTTGAGGAAATACCATATTTTCTTGGTGCTCGGGAACTATATGAGGTATTGCAGAGGTGATCTAACATTTATGTACAACATTAATGTGTGTCAAATTTATGATTTTAAGACTCAAAATTCAGCATTTAATATACTCTGCCTGTCATTGTAATATTCTTTATATTGCTTCCTCTAGAAAGAACCCCATAATAGGATTGTGGTCCTCAGCAATCTACCTTCAACTGGTTTTTCAGATTTTGATACTGTGAGGCTTGGTTCTAGTTTTGGAAAAGTACTCAAGTACTTAAAAGTGGGGGAAAAGGTAATCTAGCTTTTTTTTACTATTTCAAAGAAAGAGCTATGTCTACATTGTGCATCTTGAAATAATATAACTGCCTGATCAGATCCACATAGATTTAAACATACTAACTTTGGAGGATGCCACAGCACACTGCCTTCGAGCAATAAGATACAGTACCATGTATTAAAAAGGTCACAATTTTCTCCCACTCTGCTCAGTTCCTTATTTGAGCTGTGCCAGGTAGCGAGTGCCAGTGAGTGGTGGCATCATCAGATGAAGGACCTATCTTGGTGGTGTACCCAGCCGAGGTATTTTTTGAGACTTTGTATAGAAATTATGTTTGTCCCCAGCCTTTCCTTCAAGTTCTGAGAAACAAAACACAGGCTGCGAACTTAATTTTGTCAACTCTGCATTTGGAGCTGCTTCAAGCTCTGGTCGAAGTATTTAACAACAATAGCTTGCCCTTGTATAGTACCTTCAATGTAGAAAAACCATTTCCAAGGCACTTCACAGAAGCATAATCAGCCATAAATCGACACCGAGCCAAAGAAGGAGATATTAATAGGGTGGCAGAGCATGGTCAAAGATTTGATTTTAAACAGGGTCTTAAAGGAGGAGAACAAAGTGGAGAGGCAGAGAAATTTAGGGAGAGAATTCCAGAATTTAGGACCTAGGTGGCTGAAGGCACAGCCACCAAGGGTGGGGCGAAGGGAGTGGGGATGGATGAGTCTAGCATTGAAGGAATGCAGAATTCACAGGTTTGTTGGGCTGGAGAAGGTTTCAGAGATGAGGGATAGAGGCCATGAAGAGATTTGAAAGCATGGGTGAGAATTTTAAATTTGAGGCGTTGGGGGACAGGGAGTCAATATAGGGTGGGTAACAAAGTGATAATGGGCAATGTTCCTGCTAATTCTTTTTGGGTGCATGGCCCTTTTAAAGGGCTGTTTGGCCCATTCACATTTCCGTGCATGCATGGTTTTTCCATTTAAAAGCCGCTAAGCTTTTAAACTAGCCAGGAGGCCAATGAAATAGTCGAGTCTGAAGGTGAATTTGTTAATTTAATTCATTCTTCTGTCCTGGTTTTCAGCAAATCTCCTTAAACAGCTTCTTCTTCCATGTCTGCTTGGCCACCTATGGTATTGCCCAGAGCTGCTATCTTTATACTTATTTAGCATCTACATGCTACCCTTCAGCAGCATCATATACAAACACACGGTCAACTTTCGCACGTATTCCAACATGCATACCTCTCCATTGCCACCTTTGACTCCGAGACTGTTGCTGTGCTCTTCAGCTACTTGTCCAGCATCAGTTTATTGATAAATCAAAATTTCTTAGGCTCAGTGTTGGTGAAACCAAAACTATCCTTTTTGATTCTGTACAGCAGTCTCGTGTCTTTGGGTCCAGCTGCTTATTAGTGCATGCAACCATGGAGTTCTGCTTGACTCATGAGCTGAACATATCCATTCAGTCCGCAAAATACATTGTTCCACTTTTAGGAGACTTCTGCTCGTGTCTCTACCGTACTGCTGAAATCCATTTCTCTACTTTCTTTATTTCTAAGATTAATTTCTTAAATGCTGTCTTCACTGGCCTCTGCTCTTGCAACCTTCACAAGCTCCAAAGTAAAAGGAAATGTTGTAGTGGTAGGGGACAATATAGTTATGGGAATAGATACTGTTCCCTACAGCGGAGAGCGTGAGTCCCGAAGGCTGTGTTGCCTGCCAGGTGCCAGAGTTAAGGACATCTCCTCTGGGCTGGTGAGGAGGAGTGGGAGGGGGAAGATCCAGTTGTCGTGGTCCACGTAGGTACCAATGACATAGGACAAAGAAAGAGGTTCTGCTGAGGGAATATGAACAGCTAAATTAAAAAGCAGAACCACAAAGGTAATAATCTCTGGATCACTACCTGAGCCACAAGCAAATGTGCAACGGGTAAATAAGATCAGAGAGCTAAATGCATGGCTCAAAGATTGGTGTGAGAGAAATTGGTTTCGATTCGTGGGGCACTGGCACCAGTACTGGGGTAAGGGGGAGCTGTTCTGTTGGGATGGGCTTCATTTGAACCAGGCTTGGACCAGTGTCCTGGTGAATCGAATAACTAGGGCTGTATTTAGGGCTTTAAACTAAATAGTGGGGGGGGGGGCATCCGATGAGCAGAAATGTAAAAAGAGAAAGGAGAAGGCAAAAGTGCGGGGTAGCAATAGGGGTAATGATAACGAGAATGTGACAGGAAGGGATAGAGTGTATACACATAAGACAAAATTATCTGCATGCAGCATTTGTAACAAGATACATGAGTTATCGGCACAAGTAGAAATAAATAGGTATGATCTGATTGCCATTACAGAGATGTGGTTGCAAGGTGACTAAGGATGGGAATTGAATATTGAGAGGTATTTGCCATTTCATAAGGATAGGCAGAAAGGAAAAGGAGGTGGATAGCTCTGTTAATAAGGGATGAGATCAGTGCAGTAGTGAGAAATTATATTGGCTCGGAAGATCAAGCTGTAGAATCAGTTTGGGTGGAGATACTGAGAAGATTCTTCTCACAGGGCTGGAAAGTTGCTTCCACTGGTGTTATGATGCATGAGGCGTAAGCTACGGGTTGGAGTTTGTCATGATGGTACTGTAACAGTACCCCCGAGAGGCCTGTGTTATCAGCTTAATTCCAAGCATTTTTTTTTTAAACAAAGTCTTAAGTTCAATTTTTGTCACCATGCTGCAACACATCAGTAGTCCTGCTTAGAAGGAAAAAAAACAGAAACTCCATTGTGGCTTTTTGTGCCAACCCAATGGGTTAATTCATCAATTCTGATCCCTTTTCTGTTACTGAGAGAAAAACCTCCACTCAAATTCGAAACTTAAAATTTTACAATGCTCAAAATATACATTATTCTTGTACAGTGTTACATTTTTTTTTTAAAGTTCGACAAACACGCATACTAATGCACGGTACCACACATACCAGTAGTTTACACATTACAATGATTCTCTCTTTCATGCATAACAGCAGCACACATCCTTTTCTCCACTGGTCACATTCTTGAATTGGTCGGAAAAATTTTTATTTTAAAATACCCAATATATGTGATTGCCTCATGTCCAGAACTAGAGGTTTTTCACACAATTTAAACCAACCAAAATTCCACCTTGGCCCAAATGAAAGTTTGTTTTTCACAGGTTAATTAATCTCAATAACTCCAAATTAATTCAAACCAATTTCAAACTAACTTGTGCCAGTTGGAAAACTACAGACACACAGACAAATAAACATCTACGTGGTATTTAACATTCATTCACACTGAAGCGTCACACACACTCCATTTCATAACTTTTCAAACATCCATGGTAGCAAATTCGATGTTCTATCTTCTTAGATTCATAGATATGCTTTTCTATTTTCTTCGTCTCTTAAACAGACACCGTAAACACAATGCTTCCCTGAAACACAAATATACATTGTCATGCTTGGTGCTTCCTTTTGGATCACGCAGGGTCCTTCTGCTCACCTTGTTTCAGTGTTTCCTGAAAACTAATGCTGTCAGCTTTCAGATTTTTAAAACTGCTTTTGCAGCTACTGAGGTTTTGAGCCTCTGTGCACTTTTGCCTCATTTTCTCTTAATTTCCCTTGTTATTTTCTACCATAGTCATACTAGAGGTCAGATGCAACGTATGGAGTTTTTTTATCGTTTTGGAGAGTCTCAATTTGATTAGCTTGCTCTGCCAATTTAAGCCTCAATCCCTTAACTTCGTCTGTCAATTTTGCTACGTCTGTCTGAAGTCCTGATTTTTCATGCTCCCATTGGTTTTGTAGAGTTTTGTTAAGCTCTCTCTGCTTAAGTAATTCTGCATAACATGCTGCCATTAAGACACATTTAGACTCTTTTTTTAGTTTTGCAAAATCATCCCTTCGTGGTCGCCAATGTTGTGCAAGCGGCAATTTTGCTAGTCGGGTGACTAGTAGTTGCCTGCGATGGTTCCTGAGTTAAGCCATGAACTCATTGAATGGCGGTGCAGGCTAGAAGGGCTGAATGGCCTACTCCTGCACCTATTTTCTATGTTTTCTATGTTTCTAAATACCAAATTGCACACTAGACCCATGACAGTATCGTTAATGTTCGTTTAATACAGGAAAATACAAGACTCACTACTTATACTCTATAATTCTTCGATACAGAAAAGGTAAAAGACTCACCACTTATACTCTACAGTTACTTAATACAAAAGAAGTATAAGACTCACTACTTATACTCTATTTAACTCTGCTTAACTCTGCAGAAAGGCGTTCCAAAGGGTGTTCCTTTCCACTCCAAATACTAACTCTGTTTAACTCAACACTCTTTAACTCTGCAAACAAGATGTTCATTGCCGCTAAAAATACTCTGCCTGTTCAACTCTGTTCAACTTAACACACTGCTAACTCAACTCTGTTTAACTCAACACTCTCTCATAATTACCCAATACGTCCCAGGTGATCAATCCAGTCCCGACACTGTTTCTTCAAGGGTTGCTCCCTGGTCCCTGCTTCTATCGAGTGTTAGTCCCGGGTTCTCGCTCCGGACTGTCCCAAAGTGTCCATTTTTATACCTTTTTTGTCCCTTTGTTAGCCGTATAGGGTGCTGCTAATTGCTGCTTGTTTCTACAAGATACAGAGACATTCTGCTGTTATCTCAACGTGTCTCTCGCCTCCAAAAGTTATTACCAAGTTGGGAATCTCCCTTCCCGTGTGCGACCATTAATTTGATCTCTAGGAATCTTTCTTATTACCCCCCTGCTGTGGCCACAGCTGGTCCTGTAATGGTGGGTGACTCCCTCCTATCCGTTGGTCTTCAATTTGTTATTCCTAGCCTGATCTTTTGTTCGGTCGTTAGCAATTACTGGAACTTTGTTAATTGGCATTTGGCTTTATTATTCCGTGACTTTCCCTGATGGTTACAACTCTACCTCATCCCTTATTTCATTGACCCTGAGGTTAACGCCTGCTTGTTTTTTTGTGCAAGCGAGCTTGTTAGTTTTTTAGACCTCAGGTCTGAACTAACTTCTTAAACCTTTCTGATATTTCCACAGTATGCGGGATGGTTTCTTAGAACAGTACATTGTGGAACCAACCAGGGAGCAGACTATTTTAGATCTGGTAATGTGTAACGAGTCTGGATTAATTAATGATCTCGTAGTGAAGGATCCTCTTGGGAAGAGTGATCATAGCATGGTAGAATTTCAAATTCAGTTTGAGGGTGAGAAAGCTACTTCTCAAACTAGTGTCCTAAACTTAAATAAAGGTAATTACAAAGGTATGAAGGCAGAGCTGGTTAAAGTGGACTGGGAAAATAGATTAAAGGGTAAGACGGTAGATGAGCAGTGGCAAACATTTAAGGAGATATTTCATAACCCTCAGCAAAAATATATTTCAGTTGGAAAGAAAGACTCTTAAGAGAAGGATTAACCATCCGTGGCTAACTAAGGAAGTAAAGGATGGTATCAAATTGAAAACAAAGGCATACAATGTTGCAAAGAACAGTGGAAGGACAGAGCAGTGGGACATTTTTTGAAACCAGCAAAGAACGACTTAAAAAATGATAACGATAGAGAAAAATAGCTTATGAGAGTAAACTAGCAAGAAATATAAAAACAGACAGGAAGAGCTTCTATAGGTATATAAAAAGGAAGAGAGTAGCTAAAGTAAATATTGGTCCTTTAGAGGTTGAGCCTGGGGAATTAATAATGGGAAACAGAGAAATGGCAGAGACTTTGAACAAATATTTTGTGTAGGTCTTCACGGTAGAAGACATTAAAAGCATCCCAATAATGTATAATCAAAGGGCTATCGGGAGGGAGGAACGTAAAACAATCATTATCACTGAAGAAAAAGTATTCCGCAAACTAATGGGACTAAAAGTGGACATGTCCCCTGGTCCTGATGGTCTGCATCCTAGGATCGTAAAATAAATGGCTGCAGAGATAGTGGATGCATTGGTTGTAATCTACCAAAATTCCATGGATTCTGGAGAGGTCCCAGCCGACTGGAAAACCGCAAATGTAACACCCCTAGTTAAGAAAGGAGGGAGACTGAAAGCAGGAAAGCAGTTAGCCCAACATCTGTCATTGGGAAAATGCTGGCGTGCATTATTAAGGAAATAGTAGCAGAACATTTGGAAAATCATAATGCAGTCAAGCAGAGTCAGCGTGATTTTATGAAAGGAAAATCATGTTTGACAAATTTGCTGGAGTTCTTTGAGGATGTAACGAGCAGGGTAGATAAAGGGGAACCAGTAGATGTCGTGTATTTGGATTTCCAGAAAGCATTCGATAAGGTGCCAGATATAAGGTTACCGCACAAGATAAGAGCTCACGGAGATTGGGGGTAATATATTAGCACGGATAGAGGATTAGCTAACTAACCGAAAGCAGAGAGTCGAGATAAATGGGTCATTTTCAGGTTGACAAACTAACTAGTGGGATGCCACAGGGATCAGTGTTGGGGCCTCAACTGTTTACAATTTACATTAATGATTTAGATGAAGGCACCAAGTGTAATGTAGCCAAATTTGCTGATGATACAAAAATAGTTGGGAAAGCAAGTTGTGAGGAGGCCACAAAGAATCTGCAAAGGGATATGGATAGGCTAAGTAAGTGGTCAAAAATTTGGCAGATGGAGTATAATGTGGGAAAATGTAAGGTTATCCACTTTGGTAGGAAAAATAAAAAAGCAAATTATTTAAATAGGGAGAGATTACAAAATGTGGTGATACAGAGGGATCTGGGGGGTCCTTGTACATGAAACACAAAGTTAGCATGCAGGTACAGCAAGTAATTAGGAACGCAAATGGAATGTTGGCCGTTATTGCAAAGGGGATGGAGTATAAAAGTAGGGAAGTCCTGCTACAACTTTACAGGGCGTGGTAAGACTACACCTGGAGTATTGCATACAGTTTTGGTCTCCTTATTTTAAGGAAGGATATACTTGCACTGGAGGCAGTTCACAGAAGGTTACGAGGTTGATTCCGGAGATGAAGGGGTTGTTATATGAAGAAAGGTTGAGCAGGTTGGGCCTATACTCACTGGAGTTTAGAAGACTTAGAGGTGATCTTATTGAAACGTGTAAGATTCTGAGGGGGCTTGTCAGGATAGATGCAGAGAGATATTTCCCTTCGTGGGGGAATCTAGAACTTGAGGGCATAGTTTCAGAACAAGGGGTCGCCCATTTAAAACTGAGATGAGGAATTTCTTCTCTGGGGATTGTAAATCTGTGGAGGCTTGGTCATTGAATGTATTTAATGGAGATAGACAGATTTTTGAAAGATAAGGGAGTCGAGGGTTATGTGGAGCATGCGGGGAAGTGGAGTTGAGGCCAGGATCAGATCAGCCATGATCTTATTGAATGGCAGAGCAGGCTCGAGGGGACAAATGGCCTACTCCTGCTCCTATTTCTTATGTTCAAATATTCCTAAATACTGGCCTGAATCAACTCTGACAAATAGTCCCAAACACCCCATCACTTTGTCTTTACCAAGTTCAATTGTCTCCCTGTCCCCAGTATGTTAATTTCAAAGTTTTCTGATTCCCATTCTGTTACGGTCTTGCTGCAGCTTATCTGAATGATCTTCCCAAGCTATATGCCCCCAGCTACGACCTTCAGCTCAATCAGCTCTGGATCGCTTCGTCACTGTATGCACTGCTTTATTGGAGGTGGATCTTTCAGACACTATCTGCCTTCCATTTGGGACTATCTCCCAAATTATTTTGTCTTGATGCCTCTCTCTTTAGTCAAAAGCCTGGTGAAAATATAATTTCCACAGTGCCTGCATCTTTCCCCGGCTTTAATCTTTTCCATCTCCTACTGTGCATTCTGTGCCCCGGTAAAGTGTTCTTTGATATGAGGGATGTTTTTTAAATGCATGTTGTTGGGTAAAGGGTATTAACCAAAGTGTACTGTTCCTTTAAGAAATTATGGTTCTTTCCACTCTACTATTTGAGATATTATTCTTGTTATTTTACTGCAGTCACTCACAGCAGTACTATTGATCATGTACATCAAGAAAACAGATTTTCACCGCTTAGTGCTTTTTACCTGCACTGCAATTCACTTCATGAGAGCTTTATCCATTTTTGAAAAGTGTTGGTGAATTTTCACTTTCGTTTGGTCATCTAAATCATTTTCCTTGGTTGATGATTCAAGGTGTGATGACTTCAGTTTTTCTCTGGGCCTGTGCTATCTATGGATTGGCATCCTGCTCCAAGGCCTTTGCTATTGATACTCTTAGTTGAGAGTCAAGAGGCATGCAAGAGTAGCCTGGATACAAGGTTGCTTCTTTTTTTCCCTCTCCTCAAAAGCAGCTTCACGGCCTCCATTTACTGTTTCCCTACATCTTAAGAAATTACCAACATAGGGAATTAAACCTTGTTTCCCCACCTATGGAGTCCAGTACCATCTTCACAGTAACTTTATTAGATAAATGGCCAGATCCACTAGGTCCTTAGCCTCAAGTTTATTAGCCTGAGCTTTAGATAGCTCCAAAAAGTTCCGGACCTAGTTCATGTAAATTTGAATATTACGCAGCAGTAGCGCTTAAAGTCTTATCGCAAAAAATTACACAGAGGGGGAGTAGTATTATTTGGTTCATTGCATCTACATTAGAGACAATCTGATCACTACAAGCTGATCATGGAATGCTCTTTCTTCTTGTCTAACTAACCAGACATACCTAAAAATGAGGTGCCAACCTGGGAAAGCTGCAACGCAGCTAAAAAAACAGAAGCAGCATGTTATAGACAAGGCTAAGCCATTCCACAACCAACGGATCAGATTAAAGCTCTAGTCCTACCACATCCAGTCATGAATGGTGGTGGACCATTAAACAACTAACTGGAGGAGCAGGAGGCTCCATGAATATCCCCATCCTCAATGATGGTGGAGCCCAGCACGAGTGCAAAAATACAAGACTGAAGCATTTGCAACCATCTTCAGCCAGAAGTGCCGAATGGATGATCCATATTGGCCTCCTCTTGAGGTCCCCACCATCACAGAAGCCAGTCTTCAGCCAATTTGATTAATTCCATGGGGTATCAAGAAATGCCTGAGCATACGGCAAAGGCTATAGGCCCCGACAACATCCTGTTGTGCTGAAGACTTGTGCTCCAGAACTAGCCGTGCCTCTAGCCAAACTGTTCCAGTACAGCGACAACACTGGCATCTATCCGACAATGTGGAAAACTGCCTAAGTATGTCCTGTCCACAAAAAGCATAACAAATCCAATTTGGCCAATTACCGCCTCATTGGTTTACTCTCGATCATCAGCAAAGTGATTGAAGGTGTCGTCAGCAGTGCTATCAAATGGCACTTACTCACCAATAACCTGTTCACCGATGCTCAGTTTGGATTCTGCCAGGGTAACTCGGCTCCAGACCTCATTACAGCCTTGGTCCAAACACCAAGGCTCACCACCATCTTCTCAAGGGCAGTTAGGGATGGGCAATAAATGTTGGCCTTGCCAGCGACGCCCACATCCTATGAATGAATTTTTTTTTAAGTGTTCCAACACTCCAGCACTGACAACAGGTCACTGCTTGCTTCTGCAGTCTTTGACCATCAAGTGTAAAAACGATTACAGTGTTTCTCATCTTTCATGTTAAACATATGGATGAAAGAAACCATAGAGGAGGATGTTGATAATTTAATGTGTGTGAGGGTATCACATTGAAAAGTCTTAAGTGACTAAGCTGCTATGATTATAATTGAGTGAAGGGGCCTAATTTTTAGTTATGAGGAGGATAAGCCGCATTCAGTAAATGAGAAATCATAGCAGGTAATACAACTTTTAATGTTTTTGCTGTTATAAATGGTAAATAATTGTTCATCTGTGAAATGTTTTATAATGATTACGTCCATATTGTAATGAATAGGCTTTCTTGAAAATGGATTCTGAGATTGCTAGCAATAACCTAATTGAGTATTTCAAGAAGAACCCTTTGTTCTACGGTAGAATACTGACTGCAGATATATCCTCCGCTCAAATTCAGCCATTGCTAAAGGTAAGTAAATATTTGTATCTAATTTTCTGAATTTTTGAACATTATATTTTCATTTCATTTTTTAAATGTGTGAAACCAAATAATAAAAAATACTGCAGATTCATTGAACAGGCTTTTTTGCAATTATTTATTTTGCATAAAGCACCTGCTGTTTACTTAGCTACAGTATGCACTTGATTCAACCAGTGTTTACTTAACAATTACACTTTGTAGCTTTGAAGGTACACATATGTTAGCAGCAGAATTATGCATCGTGTTTAATGGTATAATTGTGCCCTTATAAAATAGTACTTCAGATAGTGAGCGATGCCACAAGAGATTGTCTGATCTGAAATATATGAAAAAATCTTGTATCACTGCTCTCGTCAATTCTTACAATTACAATTTCCTATGTCCACATTTATGATGTAAATTGCCTATATAAAACTTGTCAGACAGTAATTATTGGTCTGGCAAGTTTACTTAGACAATTTTGATTATAAATGTGAACCTAGGAATTTATCATGGAAAAATTGACAACAAATGTATGCAGGTCTAAAATATATAGATATGTTTACAGACATAAAATATACAAGGCATGTTTGTCTATTAGCAGCAGTTAAAATCCCAGAATATATTTAATAAAAATGAAATTTGACTTAATTCAGTCAATTGCTCGGATAATTTCCTAATGGCATAAACACTCCTATTGTTGTAAAACAGTGCATCCTCTAACTCAACCTGAGCAACACCTTGGAAGATCTGCTAGTAATATATAAAAACATTGCACATGCACACATTTTGTCTGTCACAGTTCGTGTTACACTTTTCTGTATGAACATTCTATTGATGTCAACTTGGCAGAAGTTCATATTTGTAAAAAGTAAGAAATCACAACTGGACAAGTAAAGAATGTACAAATAAGCAATAGCAAGCAGGAGTGAAAACCGGCAATCATGAAGTCCATTTGCAACAGCTGCTAGGTTTTTGTTTAAAAAGGTGAACCAGTCAAATCATTTGAGTTTTTGAATTTTTGTTCACTTCTTGGAAGATAGGTCGGGTTATTGCTAGCCTTCCTTTATATTTTTTTTGAGGAGGTCAGGGGATTTGCTTCGTATCCCTTAAAGCAGGTGAATCAATGAGTGATGGAGGGAGTGTTAAATTTATAATAGCTGAGAATAAAACCACCCAGGAGATCTGCATTTAAGAGAAACTTTTTTTTTGTATAAAGCATCAAAACAAAGCTTGAACTGTTCACTTTTTCTGAAGTGACTGAAAGGAAAAATATGTGTAATATGTAGCACCCGATGTTCTGCAACAAAAGTCAGCAAGTTGAATAAGGGAGCGAATCACAGCTGAAGAGAAAACTTGACTTGAAGCAGACTGTTATATTTTGTCATGTATTCTAAATGGTTACAGTACCTGCATGCATTTATGTTTATGTGAGCAATGGTTGTTTTTGAGCCCTACATAGACATAGTGGCAAATTCTAGAAGGATTACCATTACTCAAGTTTGGAAGGAGATTCTTAAAAAAAAATCTGAATTCAAATCTTTGTTGAACTTTACTTTGGTAACACTCAATACTGTTGCAGACTATTTAGCGGAAAAAGAAATAAGCAAAGCAGTTTTAAAAAAAAAGTTTTATATATTTTTTGATCTTATGTAAACTCAGCCGTAACAGATTGATATTAAAGGTAAAGAGCTGTTCCCTCATATTAAACGCAGATATTTATTTACATATTGTGATATGTAAGGGAACATACTCATTTATTTACCTGCCGTTGTTAAAGAAATGTTTAGGTCAGCAAGTTGACCATTAGGTTTCACTCATAAATCCAGACACATCTATACATTTTGAATGTTGCAAAACACTCCTTTTTATATTTTAATGTATTAAAAGTTTTATTTCACACAGATTTAGCCCATTAATTAGTCGGCCTTGTGGTAACAATTTTAATTAAAATTTCAGGTATCTGAGACCACCTTGCCTCTACATAAGAACATAAGAAATAGGAGCAGGAGTAGGTCATATGGCCCCTCGAGTCTGCTCCGCCATTTAATACGATCATGGCTGATCCGATCATGGACTCGGGTCCCCATAACCCCTTATCATTTAAGAAACTGTCTATTTCTGTCTTAAATTTATTCAATGTCCCAGCTTTCACAGCTCTCTGAGGCAGAAAATTCCAGATTTACAACCCTCTGAGAGAAGGAATTTCTCCTCATCTCTGTTTTAAATGGGCGACCTCTTATTCTAAGATTGTGCGCTCTAGTTCTAGTCTCCCCCATCAGTGGAAACATCCTCTCTGCATCCACCTTGTCAAGCTCCCTCATAATCTTATACATTTCGATAAGATCACCCCTCATTCTTTTGAATTCCAATGAGTAAAGGCCCAACCTACTCAACCTTTCCTCATAAACTCCCATGTCCGGAATCAACCTAGTGAACCTTCCCTGAACTGCCTCCAAAGCAAATATATCCTTTTCGTAAATATGGAAACCAAAACTGCACGCAGTATTCCAGGTGTGGCCTCATCAATACCCTGTATAGCTGTAGCAAGATTTCCCTGCTTTTATACTCCATCCCCTTTGCAATAAAGGCCAAGATTCGATTGGCCTTCCTGATCACTTGCTTTACCTGCATACTATCCTTTTGTGTTTCATGCACAAGTACCCCCAGGTCCTGCCATACTGCAGCACTTTACAATCTTTCTCCATTTCAAAAATAACTTGCTCTTTGATTTTTTTTCTGCCAAAGTGCATGACCTCACACTTTGCAACATTATACTCTATCTGCCACATTTTTGCCCACTCACTCAGCCTGTCTATGTCCTTTTGCAGATTTTTTGTGTCCTCCTCACACATTGTTTTTCCTCCCATATTTGTATCGTCAGCAAACTTGGCTACGTTACACTCAGTCCCTTCTCCTAATCTTAAGTAAAAGTTACACTGGAACATGTTTTTGTTGGAGTTATGACAGATTAAGGGCAGAATATTTCAGTCATACCCTAGTGAAGTAAAATTTTAACCTTGTGTTTCCCTCATGAGCTGCTTGCATTTGTGTGTGTGGACGTACTCTTAACGTTGTATTCTGTTTCTTGCTCAGTTACTTTCCTTTCCCACTTTGGTGCTTCCTTCAGGTGTCTCTGATTTAACTGACCACATGTTATTCCACACTCCCAGTTCTCAATTACTAATGAATAATTATTGTGCCATTTTGTGGATTTAAATTTCTCTCTTCAGGCTAATTGTTCTTAAAATGTTGAATGTGAACCAAATTATCACCCTCAGTTTCTGAGGTTGAGCAATTGGATAATAATTCCTTCTGATTGCCACACATAGTTCTGACTTTGGTATCAATAGATCCCACTTTTTGAGATAAGCATCCTAATTCTTCATGATGTGTAAGATCAGTCTTTTTTTTCCTACTGTGAGTGGTTATGTTATTGGACTAGTAAGCCAGAGGCTTGAACATGAGTTCAAATCCCACCCCTGTAGCTGGTGAAATTTACATTCAGTTAAATAAATCTGGAATTAAATTTTAAAAAGCTCATATCAGTAATGGTGACCATGAAACTACCGGATTGTTGTTAAAAACCCATCTGGTTCACTAAGGTCCTTTGGGGAAGAAAATCTGCTGTTCTTGCCCAGTCTGGCCTATATGTGACTCCAGACCCATAACAATGTGGTTGACTCTTAAACTACCCTCTGAAATGGCCTAGCAAGTCACTAAGTTGTACCAAACCGCTATAACAAAGTCATCACTGTTGGAGTACCTTCACCACACGGACTGCAGCAGTTCAAGAAGGCGGCTCACTGCTACCTTCTCTAGGGCAATTCGGGATGAACAATAAATGCTGGCCTTGCCAGCGACGTTCACATCCCGTGAACGAATTTTTAAAAAAGTAATTTTGTTATTACTTACAACCAGTGCTGGTTGATTATTTTTTTCAGAAACCATCTGCAGAGATTGAAGAAATGTTGAATAAAGTAAATCAAGCAGAATTCAGGTAAGTACAAAATTTGTGTGTTTATCCAGATTTGCAGACCCACATTACACATTTTAACAATAATGAATATTTTAATGCTCCCTCAGCCTTGGACTTATGACCATTAAAGTTAAAAGTAGATGGACATTTGGGTTAATAGAGTAAATATAAATTGGAGATTTTTTTTCAGTAATGTATATTTTTCAATTCCTTCACTCGCCGAGTTAAGCACGAACTGCAAGCAGCCTGTTCCTAGCCTTTAATCTTTCCTGCTCTCGCGTCAGCTGTTTGAAGCCTTGTCAGATTGCCACAGTGATAACTCTCCCTAACCCCCTTGATTGTGGGGAAGTGCTGCTGCTGGGCACCTCCCTAGGTTGGCATAGAACTGACAACTCAGTTATACAGCAGATTATGGGGTGAACCAGTGTTCCAGCTACACGTGGCAGCCCTAGTGAGTTGCACTACCACAGCTTTCCTTTAAACTTAACGGTACGGATGACGGTGAACTCTCCCAGTTCGTCGTCATTCCACCATCGAAACTGACCGCAACATCGGGATTTGGCATGCGCACAGGTACATGCGGATATGCTAAAGTTGCAGTTTGTCATTCACGGCCCCAACACAGGCTGCATTGTGGCCTCCCCCCATCAACCACACACAGAGCCAGCAATCAGTGTAATCACTCAAATCGGGGAAACCGATGAAAACTTTGGCTCTTCCATAGTAATTACACTGTTAAATTCCCCACTAAAATTTAGACCCAAAGGGATTAGGTGTAATTGAGATTTTAACAGCATATTGACTGCTAAACAATGGTTATGGGCCTAAAAAAATAATTTTAATTTTGTGCAGTGTGAAATTTATCCATTTTAATTTTTAAAAAATGTAATAAACTTTTAAAATATATATATTAAGTTTGTTCATCTTTATTTCAGCTTTGCCTTTTTACCATGTGAGAGCCCCAATCTTTGTTTTGCTCTCTTTAACATTGTGAAAAAGTTAGAATTTTAAGAGCATACCCACTTTCTGGTTCGCTGTCTGAGAATTCTGCGTTTTGATTGGCTGCTTAGACAGCTTGTTGCCGTCACAACAGCTCCCACAAGGGGATCCCCACTAAACTCCATTAATTTGAATTGAACGTCAGAAAACCCAAAGTTCTCGACGCAGATATCGCAAGAACTTTGTGCGAAGCTTACTTCGAGGCCAGTGGCCAATGCCTTCGCTTTGCTGCGCAACGCAATTCGAGGCCAATGTGCACAAAAATCAGACATCTGATTTGGCCGTAAATATATTTAATCAGAAGGCTGCTGGTTTGAAGCTAGGTATCATTGTGTCCGCGTAGCTCAGTGATTAAAAATCACTGCTCTGTCCACTAATGAACCATGCAGATCAGGAATGGCCCAGGTTCATTGTCTATTCCATTCTGAGTCTGGTAAGGTGGTCGTAGGGGTGTTGCAAATGGCTTCAGCATTTCTAAACTAAATGGAGAAAATCAGTCCGGGTACCTCCCCCAGTCGCTATCAAGTAGGCCCTGCTGGAGAATTTGCTAATGAGCTCAACTGTTAGCCCTGCCTTGCCAGCTGAATAACATGCTGATGCTCACTGTTACGTATGAAGAATAATCAGTTGGGTGAGGTACTGCAATGCGGTCTGTACCCACGAAAACATACCCCATGAGATGTATGTTCAAGTGAGGAGGGTGAGAAAATTTAACAAAATAAAAATAAAGCTCTGACTCTTCTCTTGTTGAATATTGAGCCAAAAGCAAAATTGCAATGACATCCAGAACTTGCCCATTGGTATAGCTAAGTGAGATGCATTTGGGAAATGGTTTTATGAAAACTGTTACTTCTCTGGGAGACATTGAATAGCCAGACTAAATGTATTACGGCCAAAACAAGACCATCTAATTTTGTTGTACAATTAGTTTGTTTTCTTTTTCAGTACAAAAGAATGTGTTCTCGGCCCTATCTTGAAAAATAAACCTGATGATTTGAAGAATAAACCTGATGATTTGAACAATAAACCTGATGATTTGAAGAATAAACCTGATGATTTGAAGAAGTGCCTGACATCAGAAAGAGGGAGAAAAAGCTCTGAAAGTAGTGAAAGTTCTGATGAAAGCAGTGCAACAACAGAGTTAGAAAGCTTTGAGACAATACAGCGTAGAAGCCGGGAAAGAGCAGAATGGCGAAGCCGTGAAAGAGCACAGCGGAGAAATCGTGATATAATACAGCGGCGACGTCGCGTGAGGAGAGTGCGGAGGCGTAGCCGTGTGAGAGGAGTGCTGAGGGGTAGCCGTGGGAGAGGAAGGCGACAGGGTAGCCGTTGGAGTGGAAGACGATGGGCTAGTCGGGAGAGAGGGGAGCGCAGAGCCAGTCGCGAGAGAGGGGAGCGCAGGGCCAGCCGGGAGAGAGGGGGGCGGAGGGGCAGCAGCGAGAGGAGGGAGCGGAGTGCCAGCAGCGAGAAGGGGGAACGGAGGGGCAGCAGGGAGAGGGGGGAGCGGAGTGCCAGCCGTGAGAGAGGGGGACGGAGGGGCAGCAGGGAGAGGGGGGAGCGCAGGGCCAGCCGTGAGAGGCGGGAGCGGAGTGCCAGCAGCGAGAGGGGGGAGTGGAGGGGCCGCGGCAAGAGAGGGATAAGGGGATCCAGCTGTGAGAGAGGGATAAGGGGATCCAGCAGTGAGAGAGGGGTAAGGGGATCCAGCAGTGAGAGAGGGGTAAGGGGATCCAGCAGCGAGAGAGGGGTAAGGGGATCCAGCAGTGAGAGAGGAGTAAGAGGATCCAGCAACGAGAGAAGGGTAAGGGGATCCAGCAGCGGGAGAGGGGCAAGGGGATCCAGCAGCGAGAGAGATGCAAGGGGATCCAGCAGCGAGAGAGATGCAAGGGGATCCAGCAGCGAGAGAGATGCAAGGGGATCCAGCAGCGAGAGAAGGGTAAGGGGGTCCAGCAGCGAGAGAGATGCAAGGGGATCCAGCAGCGAGAGAGGGGCAAGGAGATCCAGCAGCGAGAGAGGGGCAAGGGGATCCAGCAGCGAGAGAGGGGCAAGGGGATCCAGCAGCGAGAGAGGGGCAAGGGGATCCAGCAGCGAGAGAGGGGCAAGGGGATCCAGCAGCGAGAGAGGGGCAAGGGGATCCAGCAGCGAGAGAGGGGCAAGGGGATCCAGCAGCGACAGAGGGGTAAGGGGATCCAGCAGCGACAGAGGGAAGTGGGAAGCCAGCGGTGAGAGAAGAGAGCGGGGAGGCAGGAGCGAGAGAAGGGAGCGAGGAGCCAGCAGTGAGAGGCGGGAGCGGGGAGCCAGCACTGAGAGGCGGGAGTGGGGAGCCATGGCCGAGAGAGGGGAGCGGGGAGCCATGGGCGAGAGAGGGGAGCGGGGAGCCATGGGCGAGAGAGGGGAGCGGGGAGCCATGGGCGAAGGAGGGACGTGGGGAGGCATCGGCGAGGGAGGGGCGTGGGGAGCCATTGGCGAGGGAGGGGCGTGGGGAGCCGTCGGGAGAGGGGAGTGGGGAGCCATCGGCGGGAGAGGGGCATGGGGAGCCATCGGCGGGAGAGGGGCGTGGGGAGCCGTCGGCGGGAGAGGGGAGTGGGGAGCCGTCGGCGGGAGAGGGCCATGGGGAGCCGTCAGCGGGAGAGGGGCGTGGGGAGCCGTCGGCAGGAGAGGGGAGTGGGGAGCCGTCGGCGGGAGAGGGGAGTGGGGAGCCGTCGGCGGGAGAGGGGAGTGGGGAGTCCTCAGCGAGGGAGGGGCGTGGGGCGCCGTCGGCGGGAGAGGGGCGTGGGGAGCCGTCGGCGGGAGAGGGGCGTGGGGAGCCGTCGGCGGGAGAGGGGAGTGGGGAGCAGTCGGCGGGAGAGGGGAGTGGGGAGCCGTCAGCGGGAGAGGGGAGTGGGGAGCCGTCAGCGGGAGAGGAGCGTGGGGAGCCGTCGGCGGGAGAGGGGCGTGGGGAGCCGTCGGCGGGAGAGGGGCGTGGGGAGCCTTCGGCGGGAGAGGGGAGCGGGGAGCCAGCAGTGAGAGAGGGGAGCGGGGAGCCAGCAGTGAGAGAGGGGAGCGGGGAGCCAGCAGTGAGAGAGGGGAGCGGGGAGCCAGCAGTGAGAGAGGGGAGCGGGGAAGGTCTGAGAGCAGGGGGAGAGAGTGGAAATTCTATGAAAATGCAGAGTGTGCAGAGTGGGATAACTTTGAAAGCTGTATTTCAGAGAACAATAAGGAGACTGAAATAAACACTGATGTAGAAATGAAATCAGAGGAGCTTCTAGAGAAGACGACTATTCCATTTTTGGAGAGTGATTCAGAACTTGGTCTGATGGAAAATTATGAATCTGGCGATGAGGCTAATCTAAAGGATATGCAGAATGAAGCCAATGATAAAATGGAAGAATCAGATAATCGAGCTGATGTAGAAAAGAATCCACAAGAGACAGTATCTGCAAAGGTAAAAGATGCTGAGCTATTTTCTTTAAATTACATTTTGGTTTTCACTCCATACTACAGCTATGCTTCATATTTTGTTTGCGAGAAATTACTGATGTGCAGGAGGAAGTGAAAGGTTCAACGGAACATACTCTAAAGAGTATGTTGATGTCCAGACATTACGTTTTAAATACCTACTAATCAGCAGAAATAGACCAAAAAGAATTTGAACATAAGAACATAAGAAATAGGAGCAGGAGTAATAATTCTCCTCAAATTGTCTCTAAACCTCCTACCACTTATTTTAAATCTATGCCCCATGGTTATTGACCCCTCTGCTAAGGGAAATAGGTCCTCCCTATCCACTCTAGAGAGGGATATAATTTATATAGAGAGACAAATTCTATAAGATAAACCTTTTGGGGGAAATGTGTTGAACACCATAAGCCCTTACCAAGAAATGGATCCTATAACACCTACCTTTGATGCCTTGCATCGTTGTATTACTTCTTAAAATATGAAGCCCATTATGACCGAATTACTTAGTGGAGGATAGTTCTTGCTACAAGAATTTTGAAGCTTAATTCCTTATATATTTTAGAATCCAATTTGCCTAACTCTCTGTTCTTGACTGTGCCTCGAGTAAGCAGTAGCCCAACTCCATTGCTGTGGAGTAAGAGCTTTGCACATCACATACATAAAGAGGAGTGGGAGAAGATGTGTTCTGTGATGTACTCTTTCTATAAACAGTAGATTTTCTGAGACATTTGAAGTTATCAGAATAGACCTACTACCAGCATCTTGACTCTCGCCTTTGGAGACTGACTATAGCACAAATTCGAGAATGCTAACACTTTTTGGAATTGCCTGATTGAACTCTATTGTGGTACAATCCTTAAAAGGATTTATAATTATGACCTTATCACTCAGCCAAGATTGTTTTGTGGGCTGTCTGGCAATATTTTCCTGAACCTCTACACAGGACATTGATTCATGTGTCCTTCATATTTCCAAGAGGTATTCTCTGGTGCCAGGCGAGCTCTTTGCAGGCTGCCTTGGTTCAAAAACTTTTGTCATTTGGAGTGAATTATATATTTGCTGTTATTTAATGACATGAAATTCCTACGGTTATTGCGGAATATTTTTCCAGGAATGTCAGGTCGTCATGACGATGTATCTGATTATATCTAATGTACTCACTGAATGATCTGGATTGGCATGTGTGGGGGAGAATGAAGGAAGTCCCTATTATCTTTCCTTCCATCTGATAGTCCCTCTCCCCTCCTATTCTGGAACTGCTCTGATCTTTTCCTTAGTACACAATAGGTTATAACACAGTGGCAATTGTTTCTGGCTGCAAGTATAATGCAAGTGTGTGAAATAAGGCACAAAAATGTCAACACTGGATTTCACTTTATACATTTATCTACTATTGTACACAAATGCAATTTTTTTTCATTTGTGTAACTATGATGCACTACTTTATCTACTGGCAAATTATTGAAAATAATGGGCTCAATTTTCCCGTGATTTGCGCCGTTTTTTTGGAGGCTGCACTTTTTGGCCTAAGTTGAAAAAACACAATTTCCCCAATCAATTTGCACCAACGGAACTCAGTTAGTTACGATTTTTTTAGGTCAGTTTTTTTTTTCAGTCAAGGGGGGCATAACCAGCCACCTACTCCAATTCTGGCCATTTAGGGAAGTTTGGCCAGCTGAGAGTTACTCCAGTTCTACTTAGGCCAGCGTATGTGGCCTCTCCAGAAAAACCTTCTGGAAAGTTAAGGAAATCGGCGCAGCAGATGCCTGGACACGCTAAAAGAATTGAAAAATACATAGCAGCAACTTACCTCCAACCCCGCCCAAAAGCTGTCCGGTCCCATTCTCGCTCCCCGGTTCACACACTCTCTCTCTCTCTCTCTCTCTCTCTCTCTCTCTCTCAAACACACACACACACACACAAAATCCGGGGACTGAAAATGGGACCGGACCGGGAGAATGGGGACTGAGAATAGGACTGCACCGGCAAGCACTTCGGGCGCGTTTGGAGATAGGTTGCTGCTATGTGCTTTTCAATTATTTTAATGTGTTGGGAGCTGGCTGTATGCTTCACTTTTCTGCCTCAGCTCGCATTGTGTCCCTGGTTACCATGGCAGCCTGATCTTTTTGACGCAGATCAAGGCTCCACCCCCAAAAGTAAAGGTTGTGTTACGCCTCGGCAAAATGAAGAAATCCAACGGGGAAAGTTAGAGATTTTTTTTGTCATACGCCAAAAAATCGGGGGTAACTCTTCAAGTATGTCAAAAAAATGCTTTGGGGAAAATTAAGCCCATTGTTTTGTAAGTTCCTCTAACTTGTATATCTCAGCACCTGCGAATCAATAAACTGTGGGAGGGGGCAGAATGCTTGGTTAACCACTAAGAATGATTCAAACATTAATTTCATAACTGAACATTTTTGTGAAGATAATTAGGTGAAAATCAATAACTGTAAACTTTAAAAGCATATTGTACCCATGTTGCTGTGTGGTCTGAGCAGTGTGTTGGCTGCTAGCGACGCTGTGCGGAGTGAGTTCTGTGCTGCACTTGGAGTACCATATGGATTCAGCAGAGCATTGCATCGTGACAGCAGTCCTTCTTACTATCTGACATTTTCTTTGATCCTAGATTATTGAAAAAGAGGAGCCTGGACAAGTAGTTTACATCAGTGACATGGACCCGGACAGATGTACAGAAAATGATTTAATCCACCTTGCTGAGCTCTTTGGGAAGATTACTAACATCTTGCTAATCAAAGCGAAGGGTGAGGTAAGCACAAGCACTGGCTAAACTGGGATCACTTTGAATTACATCAGTGTGCGGAAGTGTAATATCCATTCATTCACATATCCGGTTAAGCCCAGGTTATTAAGGAAGAGAATTGCAGAAACAATACCCCATTTAGACATTTTTGGAAACTAGGTAATACAGTGAGCTAGTAGCTTACCATCCAATATCTGGCTAATTGTAGTGAACCATGAGGTCAAAACAGCAATCTTTGTCACTGTATTGGCTTACTGGGCATATCATGTGCCCTCGCAAAATTTCATTGATTTGGGAAAGTGTAAGACCATGGCCTAAGCTTTAAACGACTAAACAGTTTTATTATAAATAAATTAACTGCAGTAAAGGTTGTCACAAATTTACTGTAATATACAGAACTTGTCTACTCCTTGAACTTAAAAAAAAAAGAGCAACCAGAGAAACCCTGCATTAATAGTCACAGTAAACCTGGCCCTCATAATGTCGTTTAGACTTCGGCAAAGCCCTCTCTGTATGTCTGTGTCTGTCTATGCCTCCCACTCTCTCTCTCAGTTTCAGAAGGATTGATGAATTAGGGGAAGTCTGCCTGCGATGTATGTTCAAACTCATTCAAAGGTTAGCCAAGAACAAAGGACATTCAATATATATATCTCATTGTTGCATCAGGCTAACAAACATTCACATGATGTTAAGCTGATTATAGCTCTGATGCTGAGACTCTCCAGTGTCATGTGATTATAACAGTCCCTTTCAAATCATAAATGGAAACAAATAAATGAAAATACAAATTTAGCATGTTGTCTCTGTTCCTAGGTAGCTGTGTATCAAATAGACTAGGTTATTTGACAGATTAAACAAAAAATTCTACTCCGTGAACTAAATGCTCTATTTTGTCACATGTACTTTGTGTGTAAATTAACCTTGGGCTTTCTTAATCCAGCTCCGAGCACAAAACTGCCCATGGGAAGCAGTTGTCATGAGATTGTCATAAGGATGTTTGTGTCAGAAATAGACCAATGTTCACAGTTACAGTGGAGATTACACTTCTCAGGTTAGGATTTTTTGAGCAAGTAGAAGGGGCTTTGCTGAACGATAACAAATGCTTGACTTTGACAGTGGGTCGCTAGAAGGGGAAAATAATTTAATTTACCAGAATTGATATGTTTTGCCTTGATGTGCACAACTTTTGATAATTGACAATATTAGAAACACAAGTCTGCGACTCTTCCTCTCATGCTGTGTAAAAGGTATGTCCTTTCTAGATACAGGCTGGACCTCTGTGGTCCGGCACCTTCAGGACCTGACCGGTGCCGAAACAGTGAATTTTCCGAACCACAGGAGGTCAAACCTAGCCTAGGCTTACCGATACCTGTAGACAGCGCCCGGGATCCTGAACGCCGCCTTCACACTGTGGCTCAGGCTGCAAAACTCGGGCCTCGTTCTCTCCATGTAGAAATTTTACAGCCACATTTATTGATTAGCATGCTGGTTTGGTGCTTTTTAAAAAAAATAAACCCTCCTCTGCCTCGGGCCCAGCTTAGGCGCCTCAGTCAGCCGCCTGCCTTTCCCTTTCCTTGCCCGGCCTGGTTACCTCACAGAACACGGAGTGCAAGAAATCGGGACTAAGTCCGAACCACGGATGTTTCCGGACCAGAGAGGTTCAAACTGTATGATTTCTTTCTCCATTGTTTCATCAGACCATTCATTTGCAGTTTCTTACATTAGCGACTTTTTCACTTTTCAGTCTACTCTGTTTATTTTTCCTGAAGAAATGAGATGTCACCACTGAACAATATGCAAATTGCCACGTTGGCCCTCGACAGCCATTTTCAGTGCATGCTGTGCTGCTTATGATGTTTTCACATGCTATCCCTCAATTACACCATGAGAATCAAAGGGCCATCTGAAGTGCAAAGCCACCTTGGCTTACCATTCAGGTTATGTCCACTGAACTTCAAAATAAGCTGCAGGTTTGGGCATTGCATTATTTACCGAGGTTTAGTCCTCAGTTGCCTGCTGCTACAATGCAGGGTAATATTCCAGTGAAATAAACAAACCAGTTAAAATCTTGAAGTAGCCATTATTTTTACCTCTTCTACCTTGGTATCACAAATGCTGATGACAACTATAGGCACTGGCCTAGACTCAGTCTAGCACTGATAGCTATTCTGACTTTTTGAGCAGATTGTTTCATTTTCAAACTTGAAACAAACTTCTACACAAACACAACTTATTCCCATCATCATCTTATAAACCTTGATTAAATCACACGTCCTATAAACCTACAATCTAGAATTGACTGATTTATATTGCTTGAATTATATTGTTATCTAGACTTGGCTATGCTAGATGTTAAAAGCCTTCAACATTTTTACAGATATCTACTTACATTTAATGTGTGTTTTTTAAGGGATATGTGGAGATGTCCCACAGTGCAGAAGCTGACGCCATGGTGAAGTTTTACCAAACAAAGCCATCTGTTATTAAAGGGAACGTCATCAGAGTGGAATTGTGCCAGAAATACAAGAGACTGAACTTGACGGTATTTTACATACATTTTTATACACATGTGCGACAGTCAAGTCACCCTAAATTACATAAAACTCTTTCATGCATGATGTTAATAACAGGTGTAAAATTGTGAACTGAAAATACTTCCCAACCAAAACAGGTGACTTAAGAATGGGAGACAGTGCTATAGCTTGGTCTGGTAAAGTAAAAATGACTAACCATCCTAGGACTTGGCCAGGCAGAGTAAGAATGATGGGCAATATTGAGGATTATCCACTCAAAACTTGCAAGTAGGCAAGTAATGTATTGTGTGTGTTATGAGAAGAACAAGTTTTTCTAGACTGTCAGCCAGGCAAAAATGGAGAACTCTGTGAACCCAATCACCCTGTTAACCTGGATGGAGAACTACAGGGAGTAGTTTTTTAAAAATTTGTTCATGGGATGTGGGTGTCTCTGGCAAGTCCAGCATTTATTGCCTATCCCTAATTGCCCTTGAGAAGGTGGTGGATAGCCACCGCCTTGAACCGCTGCAGTCTGTAGGATTTTTATTTATTCACAGGATGCCAGCATTTATTGGCAGCATCCCTAATTGCCCTTAACTGGGTGGCTTGCCATTTCAGAGGGCAGTTAGGAGCCAACCACAATGCTGTGGGTCTGGAGTCACATGTAGGCCAGACCAGAAAAAACACAGATTTCCTTCCCTAAAGGACATTAGTGAACCAGATGTGTTTTTACGACAGTCCGGTAGTTTCATGGTCACCATTACTGATACTAGCTTGTTATTCCAGATTAATATATTAACTGAATTTAAATTCCCCATATGCCATGCTGGGATTTGAACTCCAGGCCTCTGGATTACTAGTCCAGTAACATCACAACCATGCTACCGTCCCCGGGTGAAGGTACTCCCAGAGTGCTGTTAGGGAGGGAGTTCCAGGATTTTGACCCAGCGACAATGAAGGAACAGCAATATATTGATATATTTCCAAGTCAGGATGGTATGTAACTTGGAGAAGAACTTGCAGGTGATGGTGTTCCCATGCACCTGCTGCCCTTGTCCTTCCAGGCAGTAGAGGTCACAGGTTTGGGAGGTGCTGCTGAAGAAGCCTTGGCGAATTGTTGCAGTGCATCTTATAGATGGTACACATTTCAACCACGGTGTGCCAGTGATGGGGGGAGTGAATGTTAAGGTGGTGGATGGGATGCCAATCAAATGGGCTGCTTTGTCCTGGATGGTGTTGAGCTTCTTAAGTGTTGTTGGAGCTGCCCTCATCCAGGCAAGTGGAGAGTATTCCATCACACACCAGACTTGTGCCTTGCAGATGGTGGAAAAGCTTTAGGGAGTAAGGAGGTGAGTCACTCACTGCAGAATACCCAGCCTCTGACTTGCTCTTGTTGCCACAGTATTTATGTGGCTGGTCCAGTTAAGTTTCTGGTCAGTGGTTCCCCCAGGATGTTGATGGTGTGGGATTCCATCATGGTAATGCCGTTGAATGTCATGGGGCAGTGGTCAGACTCTCACTTGTTGGAGATAATCATTGCTTGTCACTTCTGTGGCGCGAATGTTACTTTCTACTTATCAGCCCAAGTCTGAATGTCGTCCAGGTCTTGCTGCATGTGGGCATGGACTGCTTCATTATCTGAGAAGTTGCAAATGGAACTGAACACTGCAGTCATCAACAAACATCCCCACTTCTGACCTTATGGTGGAGGGAATGTCATTGTTAAAGCAGCTGAAGATGGTTGGGCCTAGGACACTGCCATGCGGAACTCATGCAGCGATGTCCTGGGGTTGAAATAAGAACATAAGAAATAAGAGCAGGAGAGGCCATTTGACCCCTCAAGCCAGCTCCGCCAATTAATAAGATCATGGCTGATCTGATCATGGACTCGGCTCCATTTCCCTGCCCGCTCCCCATAACCCTTTACTCCCTTATCGCTCAAAAATCTATCTCCACATTAAATATATTCAATGACCCAGCCTCCACAGCTCTCTGGGGCAGAGAATTCCACAAATTTACAACCCTCTGTGAGAAGAAATTCCTCCTCATCTCAGTCTTAAATGGGCGGCCCCTTATTCTGAGACTATGTCCTCTAGTTTTAGATTCCCCTATGAGTGGAAATATCCTCTCTGCATCCACCTTGTCAAGCTCCCTCATTATCTTCTATGTTTCGATAAGATCACCTCTCATTCTTCTGAATTCCAATGAGTATAGGCCCAACCTTCTCAACCTATCTTCATAAGTCAACCCCCTCATCTCCGGAATCAACCTAGTAAACCTTCTCTGAACAGCCTCCAAAGCAAGTATATCCTTCGTTAAATACAGAGACCAAAACTGTATGCAGTACTCGAGGTGTGGCCTCACCAATACCCTGTATGGTTGTAGCAGGACTTCTCTGCTTTTATACTCTATCCCCCTTGCAATAAAAGCCAACATTCCATTTGTCTTCCTGATTACTTTCTGTACCTGTATACTAACTTTTTGTATTTCATGCACAAGGACCCCCCAGGTCCCTGTGTACTGCAGCACTCAGCAATTCTTCTCCATTTAAATTATAATTTGCTTTTCTATTTTTCTGCCAAAGTGGATAACCTCACATTTTCCCACATTATACTCCATCTGTAAAATTGTTGCCCACTCACTTAGTCTGCCTATATCCCTTTGCAGATTTTTTGTATTCTCCTCACAATTTGCTTTCCCACCCATCTTTGTATCATCAGCAAACTTGGCTACATAATACTCGGCCCCTTCATCCAAGTCATTAATATAGATGTAAATAGTTGAGGACCCAGCACCGATCCCTGCGGCACCCCACTAGTCACTGTTTGTCAACTGGAAAATGACCCATTTATCTGAGATAGACAAATTTTTAAGGGAATAAAGGGTTATGGGGAGCAGGCAGCGAAGTGGAGCTGAGTCCATGATCAGATCAGCCATGATCTTATTAAATGGTAAAGCAGGCTCGAGGGAGCAGGTGGCCTATTCCTGCTCCTATTTCTTATGTTCACAGGGGAAAATTTTCTGTGACACTGTCCATATAAGATTGGTGTCTTGCCCTACTCTGTAGGGACAAAAGGTGCAAACTGAATGTTTTCTTTAATTTAATTAAATGCTTTTTATCACCACCCTTTAAATTGTATGTTTAATTAAATGAGATCTTTATCCTAATAAGCGGCAGGCATAAACCATGGCTTTAAAAGAGAAGGATAATTTGTTGTGTCAGACAAATACAATTCTAGAGTTAAACAATATCTATAGTTCATACATGATTTAGAAGTACTTTAACAATAAAAAAGGGAAAACTTCCTGATTCCAAAATGTATATCCTTATTAGAGAAAAAGGCTTGTATTATACTAATCCCTTAAAAGGAAGTTTTATGCATATTTGAGGTTAGCTCAGGTTTTAAGGTCTGTTGAGGGCTCATGGCTGTCTCAATCCTCATGGGCAGTTTTGTAGCACATGTTCTCTTAGGATCAGGGCAGTATTGAAAGAAGTGATCTGGAAGAAACAGCGAGACAAAGTTATGGCTTCCTCCATATGGTCATTTTTATCGTTCCCTTGATTGTTTGGGGCTGTTGCTTGTCAATATAGGATCAGGAGTAGGCCATTCAGCCCTTGAGCCTGTTCCTCATTCAGTTGGATCATGAGTGATCTGTATCCTAACTCCATTTATCCGCTTTGGTTCCATAGCCCTTGATACTCTTGCCTAACAAAAATCAAATCAATCTTACTTTTGAAATTTTCAATTATCAATCCTCAAAGGCATTTTGGGGGCAACAAATAGGCTTCTTCAAATACGGCTCATGAATTGATTGGCATTCCCTTCATCCATTTTCTTTGATGTGGCTCAGTTATGCATGTTTCCAGAGTTCAGTCTTTTGTATTATCACTGAGATGTGACACAGTCTTTTTTACTTCGCCCTGTGGACAGTCATGTAATATAGGTATTCATGGTGGTCAGTTTTTCTTTTATTTCAACCATGAGGTGTGAGTCCTTTTACTCCAGAATGTCTGGAGCCAATTTCACCCTTTTTATACAAAACTTCCTTTATTATATATTTTTTTACTGTATATTTGTGTCTTCCCCTACTCTGCTATATTACTTCCTTGATCTGAGGTATGCATTCAAATCTTTTTCTTCCGTTACAGTCAGCAGACCTTTGTTGCTACATCAGAGTAGGCTCTATCAGCGCTAATTGATTGTTTTGGTAATTAGCAAATTTAAGTTTTCTCTTTCAGTCTTTGAGCAGAATGGGGGGAAAAAATCAGGAATTTTAGTTTTTAGATCAGGCTGAAAGCATGTTTAGGTGCCATTCAACTAGTGCCATTCTAGAACAGTCTCCTCGGACATTCCTCAATTCAATACAATCCTTATCAACCTCAGTTCCCAGCTGCTGTTAGATGGGAACAACACACTTCAAAGTCTTCATGAAATGTCAGAGGAACTTTCTAGCAATCAACATTCATAAGACTTTTCAAGTATGTTCCAGACTCAAGTTAAGGCAATTTATGATGCACCCAGTTCTTGGAAGGGAAGCCTTGTCTGCAGATCATCTAAATTCACTTTGGGCCAGTGCAGGAAGATCTTGGGATTCAGCTCAGTGAGCCCAACCAAATAGGGATGTTGGCTGTGAGTAGGATCCACTCACAAGATGATTCCTTTAAAGATATACTGATTGGGTGATTGAGGCATGTTCCATGTCTGCCTGGGCAACTAGGGAGAAAGCACTGGAAACTCCATTTTCCAAATAGCTGCCTGACAGTGTTCACAGATTGACCTTTCTGGTTGCCGGCTTCATATCAACAAGCACTGAATGACCTGTGAACCTTTGTTTCCACCTGGCATCCAGGTAATTACACTGCCTTTCGCACCATCAGAAACAGTTATTATATCTCCTGAAATGGTATGGATCCACCAACATCAACCCTTATCCAAGAAGCACAAGAGCAAAAATGTTGACTGAGAATCCCCTTTTTAAAAAAAAAGTATTAATTTTATGAAAACATTGATTGGCATCAGCAGTATTCACAGGTCTCAGTCATGGTAATGGTACAGAAATTGGTTTTGTACCAGCACAGGAAAGGAGGTGGTGCCTTTTCCAATGCAAGGTAAAGGAATGGCACCTTGTCCAAAATAAGAGGATAATGTCTCAGCAAATCAGCTGAATTGAGTAGCATTTTGCTGAGGGGCAAGCTGACTTTTCAGTATTTTCTGATGAGGAAGAGTAGGAGGTTGTAGACAGTGATGGCTCAGAATACATTTATTTTGGCCGGATTGCCTCATATCTGTCGATCCAGCTCAGCTAAGGATGAGCAAGAATTGCTATATTAAATCCAATAGATATGTTTACCAGTTAAGCTTTAAAGGGTTCCCTTTGTCACAACCATGTGGGCCAGAACAAAGATTGTCTGGGAGAACCCGCTCCAAGCAGTGGGTGTAGGATTATGCTCAGATAGGCTAAACTGTCTCCCCAGATGTCCTATTTTTACAGCCCCAATCTGACTTGTGCTTGGTCCTCTGGGATAAAACACAGCAAGTCACCTGCCATGGGGAAAGCACCATTTCCTCCTCCAGAAGGAACCAAAGCTACTTGGCATCTGCAAAGGACACTTCAGATACAGAAGGCTTCTTACGGGGGTGACATTTGTGTACAAGCAATCCACCCAGTTGATCCAGTTACCACCTATATTCCAGCTACTGATCAGAATAAAGTGATGTTTGACAAGCAGCAAAATAAATGTAGCAGTCCGTCATGGATGGTTTATAATAAAGTGCAAGAATGGCAACTTATGGCATTGTCATCCACTGCTTTGCAAGGCTAAGAATCTGAATTAAATAAGCACCAAATAAGAACGTAAAAAATAGGAGCTTGCTCTGGCATTCAGTAAGACCATGGCTGAACTTCTACATCAACTCCACTTTCCTGCCCAATCCTCATATCACTTGATTCCCTTAATGCCCAAGAACCTATCGATCTCCGTCTTGAATATACTCATCGACTGAGCATCCACAACCCTCTAGGGTTGAGAATCAATCTAGTGAATCTTCGTTGAATCCCCTCTATAGCAAGTGTATCCTTCTTTGAGTAAGAAGACCAAATCTGTACACAGTACTCCAGGTCTGGTCACACACAGCCTTATTTAATTGCAGCAAGACTTCTTTACTCCTGTACTCCAAACGCCTTGCAGTAAAGACTAACAGACCATCAGACCATTTGCCCTTTTAATTGCTTAGTGTACCTCATAATCATAGAATCATAGAAATTTACAGCACAGAAGCAGGCCATTCAGCCCATCATGTCTGTGCCGGCCGACAGAGCTAGCCAGCCTAATCCCACTTTCCAGCTGTTGGTTCGTAGCCTTGTGGGTTCCGGAACTTCCAAGTGTATATCCAAGTACTTTTTCAAATGCAATGAGGGTTTCTGCCTCTACCACCCTTTCAGGCAGTGAGTTCCACACCTCCATCACCCTTTGGGTGAAAATAATTCTCCCCAAATTCCCTCTAAACCTCCTACCGCTTATTTTAAATCTATGCCCCATGGTTATTGACCCCTCTGCTAAGGGAGATAGGTCCTCCCTATCCAATCTAGAGAGGGATATCATTTATATAGAGAGACAAATTCTATAAGAAAAACCTTTTGGGGAAAAATGTGTTGAACACCATGAGCCCTTACCAATAAATGGGTCCTATAACACCTACCTTTGATGCCTTGCATCGTTGTATTACTTCTTAAAATATGAAGCTCATTATGACCACATTTCTTAGTGGTGGATAGTTCTTGCTACAAAAATTTTGAAGCTTGATTCCTTATATATTTTAGAATCCAATTTGCCTAACTCTCTGTTCTTGACTGTGCCTCGAGTAAACAGTAGCCCAACTCCATTGCTGTGGAGTAAGAGCTTTGCACATTACATACATGAAGAGGAGTGGGAGAAGATGTGTTCTGTGATGTACTCTTTCTACTAACTAGATTTTGTGAGACATTTGAAATGATCAGATTAGACCTACTACACAGCATCTTGACTCTCACCTTTGGAGACTAACTATAGCACAAATTCGAGAATGCTAACACTTTTTGGAATTGCCTGATTGAACTCTATTGTGGTACAATCCTTAAAAGGATTTAGAATTATGACCTTATCATTCAGCCAAGATTGTTTTGTGGGCTGTCTGGCAATATTTCCCTGAACCTCTACACAGGACATTGATTCATGTGTCCTTCATATTTCCAAAAGGTGTTCTCTGGTGCCAGGCGGGCTCATTGCAGGCTGCCTTGGTTCAAAAACTTTTGGCATTTGAAGTTAATTATATATTTTCTGTTATTTGATGACATGAAATTCCTACGGTTATTGCGGAATATTTTTCCAAGAATATCAGGTCGTCATGAAGATGTATATATATTCAAAAGGG
This sequence comes from Pristiophorus japonicus, assembly GCF_044704955.1. Taxonomy (NCBI): domain Eukaryota; kingdom Metazoa; phylum Chordata; class Chondrichthyes; family Pristiophoridae; genus Pristiophorus; species Pristiophorus japonicus. The sequence continues at coordinate 72,088,628 of NC_091980.1, read as the reverse complement.
AGTTAGATGAAGTCCTTACTACTCGGGGGATCAAGGAGTATGGCGTGAAAGCAGGAAGTGGGTACTGAAGTTTCATGTTCAGCCATGAACTCATTGAATGGCGGTGCAGGCTAGAAGGGCTGAATGGCCTGCTCCTGCACCTATTTTCTATGTTTCTATGTATCTGATTATATCTAATGTACTCACTGAATGATCTGGATTGGCGTGTGTGGGGGAGAATGAAGGAAGTCCCTATTATCTTTCCTTCCATCTGATAGTCCCTCTCCCCTCCTATTCTGGAACTGCTCTGATCTTTTCCTTAGTACACAATAGGTTATAAAACAATGGCAATTGTCTCTGGCTGTAAGTATAATGCAACAGTGTGAAATAAGACACAAAAATGTCAACACTGGATTTCACTTTATACATTTATCTACTATTGTACACAAATGCAATATTTTTTTATTTGTGTAACTATGATGCACTTCTTTATGTACTGACAAATTATTGAAAATAATAGCTCAATTTTCCCCAATGATTTGCGCCGTTTTTTTGGAGCAGGCTGCTCTTTTTGGCCTAAGTTGAAAAAACACAGTTTCCCCAATCAATTTGCACCAGCGGAACTCAGTTACGATTTTTTTAGATCAGTTTTCTTTTTCAGCCAAGGGGGCCGTAACCAGCCACCTACTCCAATTCTGACCATTTAGGGAAGTTTGGGCAGCTGAGAATTACTCCAGTTCTGCTAAGGCCAGCGTATGTGGCTTCTCCAGAAAAGCCTTCTGGAAAGTTAAGGAAATCGGCGCAGGTAAGGAAATCGGCGCAGCAGATGACTGGACACGCTAAAAGAATTGAAAAATACATAGCAGCAACTTACCTCCAACCCCGCCCGAAGGCTGTCCGGTCCCATTCTCGGTCCCCGGTTCTCTCTCACACACAAACACACACACAGAGAAAATCCGGGGACTGAGAATGGGACCGGACCGGGAGAATGGGGACTGAGAATAGGACTGCACCGGCAAGCACTTCGGGCGCGTTTGGAGATAAGTTGCTGCTATGTGCTTTTCAATTATTTTAATGTGTTGGGAGCTGGCTGTATGCTTCACTTTTCTGCCTCAGCTCGCATTGTGTCCCTGGTTACCATGGCAGCCCGATCTTTTTGGCGCAGATCAAGGCTCCACCCCCAAAACTAAAGGTTGTGTTACGCCTCGGCAAAATGAAGAAATCCAACGGGGAAAGTTAGAGATTTTTTTTGTCATACGCCAAAATATCGGGCGTAATTCTTCAAGTATGCCAAAAAAATGCTTTGGGGAAAATTGAGTCCATTGTTTTGTAAGTTCCTCTAACTTGTATATCTCAGCACCTGCGAATCAATAAACTGTGGGAGGGGGCAGAATGCTTGGTTAACCACTAAGATGTTGTATGCAGCCCTCCTAGGAATGATTCAAACATTAATTTCATAACTGAACATTTTTGTGAAGATAATTAGGTGAAAATCAATAACTGTAAACTTTAAAAGCATATTGTACCCATGTTGCTGTGTGGTCTGAGCAGTGTGTTGGCTGCTAGCGGCGCTGTGCGGAGTGAGTTCTGTGCTGCACTTGGAGTACCATACGGATTCAGCAGAGCATTGCATCGTGACAGCAGTCCTTCTTACTATCTGACATTTTTTTTGATCCTAGATTATTGAAAAAGAGGAGCCTGGACAAGTAGTTTACATCAGTGACATGGACCCGGACAGATGTACAGAAAATGATTTAATCCACCTTGCTGAGCTCTTTGGGAAGATTACTAACATCTTGCTAATCAAAGCGAAGGGTGAGGTAAGCACAAGCACTGGCTAAACTGTGATCACTTTGAATTACATCAGTGTGCGGAAGTGTAATATCCATTCATTCACATATCCGGTTAAGCCCAGGTTATTAAGGAAGAGAATTGCAGAAACAATACCCCATTTAGACATTTTTGGAAACTAGGTAATACAGTGAGCTAGTAGCTTACCATCCAATATCTGGCTAATTGTAGTGAACCATGAGGTCAAAACAGCAACCCTTGTCACTGTATTGGCTTACTGGGCATATCATGTGCCCTCGCAAAATTTCATTGATTTGGGAAAGTGTAAGACCATGGCCTAAGCTTTAAACGACTAAACAGTTTTATTATAAATAAATTAACTGCAGTAAAGGTTGTCACAAATTTACTGTAATATACAGAACTTGTCTACTCCTTGAACTTAAAAAAAAAGAGCAACCAGAGAAACCCTGCATTAATAGTCACAGTAAACCTGGCCCTCATAATGTCGTTTAGACTTCGGCAAAGCCCTCTCTGTATGTCTCCCTCTCTCTCATAGTTTCAGAAGGATTGATGAATTAGGGGAAGTCTGCCTGAGATGCATGTTCAAACTCATTCAAAGGTTAGCCAAGAACAAAGGATATTCAATATGTATCTCTTATTGTTGCATCAGGCTAACAAACATCCACATGATAAGCTGATTACGGCTCTGATGCTGAGACTATCCAGTGTCATGTGATTATAACAGTCCCTTTCAAATCATAAATGGAAACAAATAAATGAATATACAAATTAAGCATGTTGTCTCTGTTCCTAGGTAGCTGTGTATCAAATAGTCTCGGTTATTTGACAGATCAAACAAAAAATTCTACTCAGTGAACTAAATGCTCTATTTTGTGTGTAAATTAACCTTGGGCTTTCTTAATCCAGCTCCGAGCACAAAACTGCCCATAGGAAGTAGTTGTCATGAGATTGTCATAAGGATGTTTGTGTCAGAAATAGACCAATGTTCACAGTAACAGTAGAGATTACTCTTCTTAGGTTAGGATTACGGGACATTTTTTGAGCAAGTAGAAGGAGGTTTGCTGAACGATAATAAATGCTTGACTTTGACAGTGGGTGGCTAGAAGGGGAAAATAATTTAATTTACCTGATTTGATATGTTTTGCCTTGATGTGCACAACTTTTGATAATAGACAATATTAGAACACAAGTCTGCAACTCTTCCTCTCGTGCTGTGCAGAAGGTATGCCCTTTCTAGGTACAGGCTGGACCTCTGTGGTCCGGCACCCTCAGGACCTGACCGGTGCCAAAACAGTGAATTTTCCGAACCACGGGAGGTCACGCCTAGCCTAGCCTTACTGGTACTTGTAGACAGCGCATGCTGTGCTGCTTATGATGTAGTCACATACTATCCCCCAATTACACCATGAGTCTCAAAGCGCCATCTGAAGTGCAAAGCCACCTTGGCTTACCATTCAGGTTATATCCACTGAACTTCAAAATAAGCTGCAGGTTTGGGTAGTGCATTATTTACCGAGTGTGATGAAGGCATTCAGGATCCCGGGCGCTGTCTACAGGTATCGGTAAGCCTAGGCTAGGCGTGACCTCCCGTGGTTTGGAAAATTCACTGTTTCGGCACCGGTCAGGTCCTGAGGGTGCCGGACCACAGAGGTCCAGCCTGTACCTAGAAAGGACATACCTTTTACACAGCACGAGAGGAAGAATCGCAGACTTGTGTTCTAATATTGTAAGCTATCAAAAGTTGTGCACATCAAGGCAAAACATATCAATTCTGGTAAATTAAATTATTTTCCCCTTCTAGCCACCCACTGTCAAAGTCAAGCATTTGTTATCGTTCAGCAAAGCCCCTTCTACTTGCTCAAAAAATGTCCCGTAATCCAAACCTGAGGAGAGTAATCTCTACTGTAACTGTGAACATTGGTCTATTTCTGACACAAACATCCTTATGATAATCCCATGGGTAGTTTTGTGCTAGGAGCTGGATTAAGAAAGCCCAAGGTTAATTTACACACAAAGTACATGTGACAAAATAGAGCATTTAGTTCACTGAGTAGAATTTTTTGTTCTGTCAAATAACCTAGTCAGTCCTCAGTTGCCTGCTGCTACAATGCAGGGTAATATTCCAATGAAATAAATAAACCCGTTAAAATCTTGAAGTATCCATTATTTTTTGACTTTTCTACCTTGGTACCACAAATGCTGATGACAACTATAGGCACTGGCCTAGACTCAGTGTAGCACTGATATTCTGACTTTTTGGGCAGATCGTTTCATTTTCAAACTTGAAACAAACTTCTACACAAACACAACTTATTCCCATCATCATCTTATAAACCTTGATCAAATCACACGTCCTATAAACCTACAATCTAGAATTCTGTGTACTGACAGTGATTTATGTTGCTTGAATTAACTTTCTGTATTGTTATCTAGACTTGGCTATGCAAGATGTTAAAAACTTTCAGCATTTTTTACAGATATCTACCTATATTTAATGTGTGTGTTTTAAGGGATATGTGGAGTTGTCCCACAGTGAAGAAGCTCAAGCCATGGTGAAGTTTTACCAAACAAAGCCATCTGTTATTAAAGGGAACGTCATCAAAGTGGAAATGAGCCAGAAGTACAAGAGACTGACCATGAAGGTATTTTACATACATTTTTATACACATGTGGGACAGTCAAGTCACCGTAAATTACATAAAACTCTTTCATGCATGATGTTAATAACAGGTGTAAAGCTGTGACCTGAAAACATTTCCCAACCAAAACAGGTGACTTAAGAATGGGAGACAGTGCTATAGCTTGGTCTGGTAAAGTAAAAATGACTAACCATCCTGGGACTTGGCCAGGCAGAGTAAGAATGATGGGCAATATTGAGGATTATCCAATCAAAACAGGCAAGTAGGTAAGTAATGTACTGTGTGTGTTATGAGAAGAAAAAGTTTTTCTAGACTGTCAGCCATGCAAAAATGGAGAACTCTGTGAACCCAATCACCCTGTTAACCTGGATGGAGAACTACAGGAAGCAGGGAGTAGTTTTTTAAAAATTTGTTCATGGGATGTGGGTGTCGCTGGCAAGTCCAGCATTTATTGCCTATCCCTAATTGCCATTGAGAAGGTGATGGATAGCCACCGCCTTGAACCGCTGCAGTAATGGTGACCCTGAAACTACCGGACTGTCGTAAAAACACATCTGTGGGGTTTTTATTCATTCACAGGATGCCAGCATTTATTGGCAGCATCCTTAATTGCCCTTAACTGAGTGGCTTGCCATTTCAGAGGGCAGTTAAAACCCAACCACAATGCAGGCAAGTAGGTAAGTAATGTACTGTGTGTGTTATGAGAAGAAAAAGTTTTTCTAGACTGTCAGCCATGAAAAAATCTGGAGTCACATGTAGGCCAGACCAGAAAAACACGGCATATTTCCTTCCCTAAAGGACATTAGTGAACCAGATGTGTTTTTACGACAGTCCGGTAGCTTCAGGGTCACCATTACTGATACTAGCTTGTTATTCCAGATTAATATATTAACTGAATTTAAATTCCCTAACTGCCATGGTGGGATTTGAACTCCAAGCTTCTGGATTACTAGTCCAGTAACATCACAACTATGCTACCGTCCCCGGGTGATAAAGGTATGCAACCGTCCCCGGGTGAAGGTACTCCCAGAGTGCTGTTCAGGAGGGAGTTCCAGAATTTAGACCCAGCGACAATGAAGGAACAGCGATATATTGATATATTTCCAAGTCAGGGTGGTGTGTAACTTGGAGGAACTTGGATGGTGATGGTGTTCCCATGCACCTGCTGCCCTTGTCCTTCCAGGCAGTAGAGGTCACAGGTTTGGGAGGTGCTGCTGAAGAAGCCTTGGCGAATTGTTGCAGTGCATCTTATAGATGGTACACACTTCAACTACGGTGTGCCAGTGATGGGGGGAGTGAATGTTAAGGTGGTGGATGGGATGCCAATCAAATGGGCTGCTTTGTCCTGGGTGGTGTCGAGAATCTTGAGTGTTGTTAGAGCTGCACTCTTCCAGACAAGTGGAGAGTATTCCATCACACTCCAGACTTGTGCATTGTAGATGGTGGAAAAGCTTTAGGGAGTAAGGAGGTAATTCACTCGAGAGCCACAGTATTTATGTGGCTGGTCCAGTTAAGTTTGTGGTCACTGGTTACCCCCAGGATGTTGATGGTGTGGGATTCTGTCATGTATGTACATTCTGTTTGTAGCCACCAGATGGGGTCATTGTTGGAGGCCACTGAGCAGCACGCTCATGGTGCTGCTCAGGTATAAAAGGCCAACCATTTTGAGAGTCAGGCACTTTGGGCCTAAATAAAGCAGAGCCAAGGTTGTACCTTGCTTAGTTAAACAGTACTCAGTTTGAACCTTTATTGCATACATAACATTTGGCAATGAGAATACAAGAACCTTTGTTTGCAAAATGAGCACGATTGAATTTTTAGTGCGATTCGTGGAGGGAGAAGATTGGGCAGACTTTGTGAGCCGTTTGAACCTGTACTTCGTGGCCAAGAAAATGAAGGGAGTCGACGATGCAGATCGGTGCTGGGCCATCTTCCTCACTGTGTGCGGTTCAAAGATCTACAGTCTGATAAAGAATCTACTCATGTCTGGTGATCCAACAGAGAAAACGTACTAGGAGTTGTGTACATTGTTACGGGAGCATCTCAAGCCAGACGACGGCATCATCTCGAGATACAGGGTTTTATACACACGTTCGATCGGAGGGCCGGAGCGCGGCGGAATTCATTGCCGACCTGAGACGTCCAGCGGGACCGTGCAAGTTCAGGACGGTGTTGGCAAACATGCTGCGGGACTTCTTTGTATCAACCACGAGTGCAAACTTCTGGCAGTGGAGAGTTGGATTTAAAAAGGGCCATCCAGATCGCTCAATCATGTAAGACGATGGACAGGAGTCTAAAGCAAATATCGGTGAAGAACCGAACCTCGGCAAGTACTGTAAATGCGATTGATTCGGCGTTCAGCAGAGCGGAACATGGCAGGGTCTATCCGGCTGCATTCGTGAAACCTGTGGCTACCCAAAATCCACCAGTGGGAATGTATCCGACTTCTCTGTGTTGGCGTTGTGGGGCAAATCATCGGCACCAGCCGTGCCGATTTAAGCAAAAGCAATATAGTTGCAAAGGCTGTCTGAGAGTGGGGCATCTCCAGCGCAAGTGTCTGCAGATGAGCAAGCGAGCTACGACACACCACGTGGAGAATGAGAGTCAGATTAGCGCGGATCTGGATATGCAATCCGAGATGTCAGAGGAGGAAGTGTATGGACTATACTCCTTCATAACCAAGAGTAAACCAATTTTGATTAATGTGAAGTTTAACGGGATGCCGGTATCGATAGAACTGGACACGGGGGCGAGTCAATCGATCATGAACGAGAGGGCATTTTATAAGCTGTGGAATACTAAGACTGAGAGGCCCAGGCTGAGCCCTGTTAACGCCAAGCTGCGCATGTACACCAAAGAACTGATAAAGGTGATTGGCAGTGCACAAATTAATGTGTCGTATAACGGTGCGGTTCACGAATTACCGCTGTGGATTGTTCCAGGCAATGGCCCAGCGCTGCTCGGCAAGAGCTGGATGGAGAAAATCAGATGCGACTGGAACAACATAAAGGCGTTGTCATCGGAGGAAGATACATGTGCCCAAGTATTGAGCAAGGTCCCCTCGCTGTTCAAATCGGGTATCGGCAACTTCACGGGAGCCAAGGTGCAGATCCATGTGGACTCAGTTGCAAAACCTGTCCATCATAAAGCTCGGGCCGTGCCTTATATGAGGGAGAAGGTCGAAATTGAACTGGACAGACTCCAGCATGAAGGGATCATATCACTGGTCAAATTTAATGAATGGGCCAGCCCCATTGTTCCTGTGCTGAAAAGTGATGGCACAATCAGAATCTGTGGAGACTACAAGGCTACGATCAACAGGGTTTCGAAACAAGATCAATTACCGAAGGCTGATGACTTGTTTGCGACATTAGCCAGAGGGAAGTTGTTCACAAAACTGGACGACGTCAGCCTACATGACACAGAAGTTGATCGAGACGTCAAAGAGACTTGTGTGCATTAACACGCACAAAGAACTGTTTATTTATCACAGGTGCCTTTTCGGAATTCACTCGGGCAGCAATATTCCTGGAAAGTCTACTGAAGTCTGTTCCCAGAACCGTCGTGTTCCAAGATGACATCCTGATCACCGGTTGTGACTCCAAGGAACATCTGAACAACCTGGATAGAGTGGGACTCGGACTGAAACGCTCGAAGTGCGTCTTCATGGCACCGAAGGTCGAATTCCTCTGGAGGAAAATTGCCGCTGATGGTACCAGACCTACTGGCGTGAAAACCAAGACCATCAAGAATGCATCCAAGCCGCAGAATGTGACGGAGCTATGTTCGTTCCTGGGTCTACTCAACTACTTTAGTAACTTCCTACCTAAATTAAGCACCTTACTAGAACCACTGCACATGCTATTGAGAAAAGGCGACAACTGGGTGTGGGGCGCATCGCAAGACAGAGCTTTCGAGAAAGCCACCAAGCTGCTTTGCTCGAACAAGCTGCTGGTACATTATGACTCATGTAAACGTTTAGTTTTGGCCTGTGACGCATTGTCATATGGAATTGGTTACGTACTCCAATAAGCCAATGAGTCGGAGAAACTTCAACCTGTCGCGTATGCATCCAAAAGTTTGTCTAAAGCGGAACGAGCCTACAGCATGGTAGAAAAAGAAGCTTTAACGTGTGTGTACGGTGTTAAAAACATGCATCAATACCTGTTCGGTCTGAGGTTCCAATTAGAGACTGATCACAAGCCGCTCATTTCATTGATTTCCGAGAGTAAAGGTATCAATGTCAATGCTTCATCCCGCATCCAAAGGTGGGCGCTGACATCATCTGCCTATGATTATGTCATTTGCCGCAGACCTGGCACAGAGATTTGTGCCGATGTTTTGAGCCGGTTGCTGTTGCCCACACCAGAGGTGGAAACGCCACAGTCGGAGGATCTAATGTTAATCATGGATGCTTTTGAGAGTGAAGGAACCCCTGTCACGGCTCAACAAGTTAAGACCTGGACCAGCCAGGACCCAATTTTATTGGTGGTAAAGGGTTGCATCCTCAAAGGGGATTGGTCTGCCATACCTAAGCAAATGTGCGAGGAGGCAAAACCGTACATTCGTTGCAAGGACGAACTGTCTATTCAAGCAGATTGCATATTGTGGGGCAATCGCATTGTAATGCTCAAGAAAAGGAGAGAGAAGTTCACATGTGAGTTACACAGCATGCATCCGGGTATAGTGATGATGAAGGCCATCGCCAGGTCCCATGTATGGTGGCCAGGAATTGATTCTGAGCTGGAAGCATGCGTGCATCAGTGCAACACTTGCATGCAGCTCAGCAAAACACCAGCGGAATTGCTGCTGAGTCTGTGGTCGTGGCCATCCAAACCTTGGTCCAGGATCCATGTAGATTTTGCAGGTCCCTTCCTGGGCAAGATGCTTTTAGTGGTGGTGGACACTTATTCAAAGTGGATAGAATGCATAATCATGTCATCCAGTAAGTCCACAGCAACCATAGAGAATCTCGATGTCATGTTCGTGACACATGGTCTGCCTGACATAGTGGTCAGTGACAATGGGTCATGCGTCACCAGTCAGGAGTTTCAGGAGTTTGTGAAACTTAATGGCATAAAACATGTAAGGTCAGCACCGTTCAAGCCTGCGTCCAACGGGCAAGCTGAACGTGTAGTACAAATTATCAAGCAAAGCATGAGGAGAGTAACCCAAGGGTCACTGCAGACCCACTTGTCTTGCATACTGCTGAGTTACAGGACAAAACCCCACACACTCACAGAGGTCTCGCCTGCTGAACTCATGATGAAATGAGGTCTTAAGACCAAGCTATCTCTCGTACACCTGGATTTAAATAATCATATTGAATACAGAAGACAAAGCCAACAAAGGTACCACGATCGCGCAACTGTGTCACGCGAGATTTCTGTTAATGATCCTGGATATGTGTTGAACTATGGTCAGGGTCCCAAATGGATCACTGGTACGGTCAAGGCCAAGGAAGGCAATAGAGTATTCGTTATTAAGCTCAAGAATGGGCAAACTTGCAGGAAACACATGGATCAGACAAAGCTGAGGCACACAGACAAGCCGGACGAAGAAACCATCGACGACCAACCAACCTATTAGCAGTCTTCAGAGGACTCGAGGGTCATCGTTGAACCCGGAATTTCCATCACGGACCTGTTCAATAAAAATGGACTTGCAATTCCTGACATGGCCACTGCCACCCCCAACAAGTCAGCCATCAGCCACAACAGACCCTGCACACTCACCCAAGGCTAGAATCGAACTGAGACGGTCAACCCGGGAGCGCAAAGCACCGGACCGTCTCAATCTGTGAAATACTGTGATAAAATCTCAGGGGGTATTGTCATGTATGTACATTTTGTTTGTAGCCACCAGATGGCATCATTGTTGGAGGCCACTGAGCAGCACGCACATGGAGCTGCTCAGGTATAAAAGGCCAGCCATTTTGAGAGTCAGGCACTTTGGGCCTAAATAAAGCAGAGCCAAGGTTGTACCATGCTTAGTTAAACAGTACTCAGTTTGAACCTTTATTGCATACTAAACAGATTCCATGATGGTAATGCCGTTGAATGTCATGGGGCAGTGTTTAGACTCTCACTTGTTGGAGATAATCGTTGCCTGGCACTTGTGTGGCGCAAATGTTACTTGCCACTTATCAGCCCAAGTCTGAATGTCGTCCAGGTCTTGCTGCATGTGGGCATGGACTGCTTCATTATCAAATGGAACTGAACACTGCAATCATCAGCGAACATCCCCACTTCTGACATGATGGAGGGCAGGTCATTGTTGAAGCAGCTAAAAATGGTTGGGCCTAGGACATTGCCATGCAGAACTCCTGCAGCGATGTCCTGGGGTTGAGATAAGAACAAAAGAAATAGGAGCAGGAGTAGGCCATTTGGCCCATGTGACCAGCTCCGTCATTTAATAAGATCATGGCTGATCTGATCATGGACTCAGCTCCACTTCCCTGCCTGCTTCCCAAAACCCTTTATTCCCATATTGTGCAAAAATCTATCTACCTCCGCCTTAAATATATTCAATGGCCCAGCCGCCACAGCTCTCTGGGGCAGAGAATTCCACAGATTTACAACCTTCTGAGAGAAGAAATTCCTCTTCATCTCAGTTTTAAATGGGCGGCCCCTTATTCTGAGAGTATGTCCCCTAGTTTTAGATTCCCCTATGAGTGGAGATATCTGCTCTGCATCCACCTTGTCGAGCCCCTTCATTGTCTTATATGTTTTGATAACATCACCTCTCATTCTTCTGAACTCCAATGTGTATAGGCCCAACCTACTCAACCTATCTTCATAAGTCAACCCCCCTCATCTCCGGAATCAACCTAGTGAATCTTTTCTGAACAGCCTCCAATGCAAGTATATCCTTTTAAATACGGACATCAAAACTGTACGCAGTACTCTAGGTGTGGCCTCACCAATACCCTGTACAGTTGTAGCAGAACTTCTCTGCTTTTATACTCTATCCCCTTTGCAATAAAGGCCAACATTCCATTTGCCTTCCTAATTACTTGCTCTACCTGCACACTAACTTTTTGTGCTTCATGCACAAGGAGCCCCCCAGGTCCCTCTGTACTTTGCAATTTTTCTCCATTTAAATTATAATTTGCTTTTCTATTTTTTCTGCCAAAGTGGATAACCTCACATTGTCCCACATGATACTCCATCTGCCAAATTTTTGCCCACTTACTTAGCCTGATTGCCCTCCAACAACCACAACCGCAGAACGAAATGTTGCGTCAGAATAATGCTTGATAGAAGGAATTTATCAGGCGTTATTGAGTGTCCGATAAGAGCAGGGTGTAGGATGGTTAAAATCTGGGGAATGTATTACCTTGTTCATGCCGCACTCGCGCGTTTTGAGTAGCATCGATTCCCTGCAGGCAGCGAGGGTCTTATAAATATGTAATGGTTGGGGTCCTATGATGTAAATAGGACCCCAACGTGATTTTTAACGCACAGTTTCACACCCACAGCCAACCTTGCCGGGAAAGCCTGCTGCAAAGCAGAAGCTAGCCCAGAAGAGGGCCAAGAAGGTAACTTTTTATGGTTCATTGTGAACCAGGAGGAACAGGATTGCTCGTCTGGACATCACAAGGAAATCTTAGGCCTTCTCTGACCTGGTCTCCTCCCCTAACTGCCATCACCTCCGGGAACCCTCACCCCAAGGCACTTGCTTGTTAATGTTGGGACTACAGTGTTCGTATCAACGACCGACATTTCCAACGGCGAGGAGCTAGAGCAAATGTGTTTATTTTTCAAAAGTATATATGAATCATGCATTTAGTTTAGCAGTTTCAGCTTTGATGTTTAATTAGCATGGATCTGCAGAGATTTGACATTTCATTGCCAATTGAGCCAGTAGAGGAAGCATAATTGTAGCTCGAGTTAAGATACTATTTGAGAAACTAAACAAGGTCCAAAAAAGCATAAGTCGACCAAATTGGGGCTTTATTTTCTACAACCCTACAGAATGCTTTTTTGTCAGACTGAAAACCAACAAGATGTGGAGTACTCTTAAATAAGCATTAGTGTAGTACTGAAACGGTCACTCTTTATTGAGTTTGTGAGTACCACATGTTAATTTAAATTAAAAGGTAATGCTAGACAGTTGGTAATAACATTTATGTTGATTTGTCATTACAGCTTGCTGAATGGGAACCAACTGCTGATATGAAGCCTCCTTTTGCAGTATCTCAGCACAGAAAACTTGGTGTTCCTCAAAATACGTCTGCGCCTGAAGAGGACATTTTAGCACCAACAAGCACCCCAAATTTAGCTGAGCTTAGGGCTAAATATTCAGCACAGCTGCTGAGGTGGGCCAAAGTGCCACTTGAGGGCAATATACCCTTTAAAAGTAGGAAAGGACAGAAGACATGGGTTCCTCAAACCTATGAAGGCTATGAACTTGACTGCTTCAGATTCTTACCGTATGCTTTCAAAGCTCCGATGCTAGAATCTCATGAACAATATTTACGAAGTATTACCGGGACTCCTGATATGTATGACTTAGATACACCAAAGATAGATGATGCATTTATTCAACTCCTGGTTGGTAAGAAACTTATAAGTTCACGTGAGGATCTGGATGATCAGTTAGGTGCACCAGAGAGGGTGTTACGTAAGGCACAGTCAAAAGTAGCAGAAATTGTAGGTCCACTTATAGTTGCCATACAGAAGTATGAATTGGATGAATTGTCTGGAGAATTAGATTCCCTTACTACAGAACAATTGAAAGAGAGACTGCAGTCAACAGCAATTTCATGTCATCAATCGATTGTCTGTGCTGGACAGACTCACCGCTGGTTGACCAACCTTCGGTCTGAGAATTTCTTGCAGCTAGTCAAAATACCTAGCAATCCACAAGAACATCCAAATATGAAGTCATCCGATCTACTGAGTGCTGAAGTTGTAGAACAGTTACAAAAGAGACATAAAGCTATAAAGCGTACGACCGTCATACCAGCAGTGGATATAAAGCCAATCGAGAGGAAAAAACTTCCGAAATGGAAACTGGCATATTACCGCAACCCAAATTCATTCAGAGGCCGTGGTGAGTCTCTTTCCCCGTGGTGAGGGGCAATAAAAGTGGGAGGGGGGGAACTAAGAATGGGGGGAAAAGCTTTTTTTTTTTGGCCTACTTATGCACCTTCCCTGCACCTATAAATTTGCTCACATCTTCAAACTGCAGTGCCTCTTGCTAGTACCAACTTGATTGTATGAGAACTATATTTTGCTATTTCTAGTTGTTGCATGTAAATACTTTCAAGATTTCACTCAATACAGCATTAATCCTCTGCCTGGCCCCACCCTAGGCCCTACTAAATCTTTGCCGAGCCCACTATCAAAAGTCAGGAAGCAATTGAGTGCTGTCACTTACAATTAGATTGAGGGCTGAATGGGAGTAAATTAGAACAGTTCCTGGTAGAGAAATTGATGCCTTTCTGGGTGAAGATTCCTCCAATCGTCTTTCAGCCATTGATTGTACTGGCACTGCAGGTTGGATTGGTGGAGCAGTAGTGATAGTCCAGGAGAAGATCCAGCAATCTGTTTTAGCAGTAATAGCAGATTGTTTCTGGCACAAGCTGAAACTTTTCAAAAGTGTTTTCTTTCTTTCTTATACTTCAAGCGTTACATGATGAAATTAAGCATGAGAGAGAGAGTAAATGGCAAACCTGGGGCCAGGAGCTGCTATGGTAGAGTTGCCAACCCTCCCAGATTGTCCACATGTCTCCTGGAATTGAGGGTTAAACCTGGGAGAAAAACGGAACTTCATGCCTTTGCACCTCCAAATCGAGGGGAGACCCAGGAAATATCTCCACAAAGAGCAAAACCCAGCCAATAACCAGGAGAGTGGGAAAAACCCTGCACGGTGGCAATATTGACTGCTGCTTTCCAATGCCAGATATTGTTGCAGGAGGAAGGGAAGAGTTTGGGGTTAGGGGAACCTATACTGAATATGATGATTGATCAAGCCCCAATACTGGTATCATTGCAAAAATAACTAGCTGCTTTTTCTAAAAAAAAAACTATTTTATAATGTACTTGAAGCCAGCCATGTTATTAAAAAGAAAGTACTGCTTTAATTGTTGTAATAATACCACATTTGAGCCTCACTATGCATTCATGTTTATTGCTAACATCTGTATGCTCCACGCAGGTTTGAGCCTCTCCACTTTCTTCCTCTTGGCCTCTTTACTGCCTCAAGTCTCTTCTCACTTCTTCTAAGTCCTAGACGGCATATTGCTTTCTTGGTTGCTTGCTCCTCAATTATTAAAGATGAAATAGCAGCGCATTTGGAAAGCAGCGACAGGATCAGTCCAAGTCAGCATGGATTTATGAAAGGGAAATCCTGCTTGGCAAATCTTCTAGAACTTTTTGAGGATGTAACTAGCAACCTATATTAATAGCCCTAATTGTTTTATTACAGGAAGATCATATAGAAGAAAGCCTAAAGGACCTCTCTTTAAGAGCATCCCTTGAAACCAGTAAGAACAAGATGATATCCATTGGATCGCAGCAAAAGGAAACCCTCCCATTTTGTGGATGTCAATATTTTAGAACACAGTTTAATAAAGTTCAAGTTAGATTTTTTTTAAACATTACAACTAGGTTATAAAACAAAAGTAACTTTTTTCTTGCATTTATTGTTACAGAAGTAGGAATTTAAAATGTATGATCTTCCCATGCTACACACTGTTCTCTGGCCAAAATGGTGGGCTGCTGATCTGTTCTGAACATGCACCATTTGTTGGAGGTAGTAAGATAGGTGACTTACTCTACGGCCTCTGCCAATGCTCTCAAGCTGTAACGTGTTCAGAATTTTCTAGGGAAACTTGATCTAATTTTTATCATCCTTCCTGGCCTCTTGGCAACTCCTCCTAATGCACGGATGAGATTGTTTAGCTTGCTTTGTGGGATTTAAGTTTCTATCCTTGTATGATACCCAAGTCAATGATGTTTACAATACTATAATTCTGTTTCTTAACAATGTAATGTGATGTGATCAAAATAAACGTTGAGTGTAATACACTTTTAAGAATATGTCATTAATAAATTTGTGAAAATTGCCATAATATATTCCTTCTGGAAATTTGGAGTTTTCTTGTTCAACTTGCTTGTAGAATTCAAGGATGTTAATACAATGATCCATATTTTCTCTCAGCTGTCTAGTGCCTCAGGGAATGCCACTTCTACCATGACACCTTTAATAAAAATTGTGCCTTATGATCACAAGATGTCCGGATCCATTGTTTGAGGCTCCACTCTAAGCTGTCACCTTAGTTTATTGGTGGCCTAGTTCTTTGGTGTCCTCAAAAGGGAAAGTTTCTTTTGCTGCTGTTTTGAGTTTTGATTGTTACATTTGTTGGTATTTAATCCTCCTCTTACTCAGCTTGTGGGTTTACAGAGAAACCCTTGAAGATTGTTCAAATGTGAAGTTTACCAGAGTATTTATGCTTTTTTAAAGAATTATCCTGGGCTGTTGTCTACTGGCACAGCTGATCCTAGCCCTTGTGTTAAAATTTACATGGAGTGCGACTGATCCTTTGTGATAACTGACGCCTATGACACCTGTCTTCTGTGTCTGCCCTCAGTGCACAGTTTCTCAATGTGAAGCTTTTCTTGAGCGGCTCATTTGCTGAAAGTATGTCCTAGGCTTCAACCATGACTCAGTTGGTAGCACCCTCGCCACTGGGTCAGTAGATTGTGGGTTGAAGTCCCACTCCAGACACTTGAGCACAAAAATCTAGGCTGCCACTCCAGTGAAGTACTGAGAGAGACCTGCTGTCTTTCAGATGAGATGTTAAACCGAGGCCCTGTTTGCTCTCTCAAGTGGACGTAAAAGATCCCATGGCACTATTTTGAAGTAGGAGAGTTATCCCCAGTGTCCTGGCCACTATTTATCCCCCAATCAACATAACAAAAAACAAATTATCTGGTCATTATCACATTGCTGTTTGTGGGAGCTGGCTCTGTGCACATTGGCTGCTGCATTTCCTACATTACAACAATGACTACATTTCAAAAAATAACTTTGTTGGCTGTAAACCGCTTTGGGACGTCTGGTGGTTGTGAAAGGTGCTATATAAATGCAAGTCTTTTCTTCAGAATCTCAAATATCAGCACTTGGTGCAGTGATCCCTTAGCTTTCACCAAGTGCTAAAGTGCATGTCCACTTCTAGGTCTGATCGGAAAATGAATTCAATTAGGGAGCACTCAAGACTTAGCTTAAAGATGCAGTAGTTCAGTTAAATTACATCTACTGCATTACCTTTGTCTATTCTCTGTTACCTGTTCAGAAAATACAATGAGGTTGGTCAAGCAAGACTTTCCCTTTTAAAATCGATGCTGACTATTCATATTTTTGGTTTCTGGAGGTTCTATTTTCTTTAGTTGGAATTCCATTATTTTTCCTACCACTGATGTTAAGCTGATTGGTCTATAGTTTGCTGGACATGTTCTGTCTCCCTTCTTAAATTACAGGTATTACATTCGCTATCTGCCAGTCCTCTGGCACTACACTTGTCCTAGTGAATTGTTACATATGTGTGGTAATGCCTCTGCTATCTTACCTAGATTCTTTTAAAATGCGCAGATGTAATCCATCCAGACCAGGAGTTTTATTCTCTTTCAGTTCGATTACTTTATTTAATATATTCGCTCTATTTTAAATACAGTTATCTCATTACTAATCTCATCATCCGATGTCATGTCCACATGTTCAAGTGAAATAAAGTAATTATTTAATATTTCTGCCATCTCTTTAGCGCTGCCTGTGATATACTGTACATCCGATAGTGGCCCAATTCCCATCCCGACCTTTTTTTTATTTGTGCCTGTAAAATGTTTTACTGTTTTTTATGTTTCTTGATAATTTAATTTTGTAGTTCCTCTTTGCCTTCCTAATTGTCTTTTTGATTTCTCTCCTAATCTCTTTGTATTCTCCCTTATTATGCTCTCCCTTACTGTCCATGTATTTAATGTATGCCTCTTTGCTTACATTCAATTTTTCCCTTCTAGCTTTATTCATCCATGGTGTCTCATTAGTGTTTAGCTTGTTCTTGTTTGACTCATTTGACTCAAAATACACATTTGTAAGTTCTAATACTAATGCAATATACAGGTACTAGTTCCTCCTTCCAAGGTTGCCTTCCAGTTCTCTATCCTTCATCACATTTCTTCTCATCAATGTGGTCTTCACAGACCTAGTGGATTCTCTATCACTGAAGTACTACAATTTTAAACTGCCCAACAAAGAACTTGATGGTTCTTGAATAAGAAAAATATGACACTCCTTTAGAAATTAACAAGAATCTCCCAATGCAACAATGTAGATGTATGTCACACTACTTGTATGTCTAAGAGAACACTGAAATTCAGTGATCAAACATCGCAAGTTTCTACCAATGTTGATTCAAAGATTTCCAGCTGAGCTGATCTTAATTTTATCCTTTGAGAATGTTAGTAATGCATCTTGGACTTGGTCTCCAGTCGTATTGGTTAACCCTTGCCACTGGATCAAGACCAAGAACATAGAAAATAGGTGCAGGAGTAGGCCATTCGGCCCTTCGAGCCTGCACCACCATTCAATAAGATCATGGCTGATCATTGACCTCAGTACCCCTTTCCTGCTTCCTCTCCATTCCCCTTGATCCCTTTAGCCATAAGGGCCATATCGAACTCCCTCTTGAATATATCCAATGACTGCATCAACAACTCTGCGGTAGGGAATTCCACCGGTTAACAACACTCTGAGTGAAGAAGTTTCTCATAAATGGTGTACCCCTTATCCTTAGACTGTGTCCTCTGGTTCTGGACTTCCCCAACATCGAGAACATTCTTCCTGCATCTAACCTGTCCAGTCCTGTCAGAATTTTATATGTTTTTATGAGATCCCCTCTTATCCTTCTAAACTCCAGTGAATACAGGTCCAGTCGATCCAGTCTCTCATATGTCAGTCCTGCCATCCAGGGAATCAGTCTGGTGAACCTTTGCTGCACACCCTCAATAGCAAGAACGTCCTTCCTCAGATTAGGAGAACAAAACTGAACACACTATTCCAGGTGAGGCCTCACCAAGGCCCTGTACAACTGCAGTAAGACCTCCCTGCTCTTATACTCAAATCCCCTAGCTATGAAGGCCAACATACCATTTGCCGCCTTCACCGCCTGCTGTACCTGTATGCCAACTTTCAATGACTGATGTACCATGACATCTAGGTCTTGCTGCACCTCCCCTTTTCCTAATCTGCTGCCATTCAGATAATATTCTGCCTTCGTGTTTTTGCCCTCAAAGTGGATAACCTCACATTTATCCACATTATACTGCATCTGCCATGCATTTGCCCACTCACCTAACCTATCCAAGTCACCCTGCAGCCTCTTAGCGTCCTCCTCACAGCTCACACCGCCACCCAGCTTAGTGTCATCTGCAAACTTGGAGATATCACACTCAATTCCGTCATCTAAGTCATTAATGTATATTGTAAATAGCTGGGCTCCCAGCACTGAGCCCTGTGGCACCCCACTAGTCACTGCCTGCCATTCTGAAAAGGCCTCATTTATCCCGACTCTCTGCTTCCTGTCTGCCAACCAGTTCTCTATCCACATCAGTACATTACCCCCAATATCATGTGCTTTAAATTTACACACCAATCTCTTGTGTGGGACCTTGTCAAAAGCCTTTTGAAAGTCCAAATACACCACATCCACTGGTTCTCCCTTGTCTACTCTACTCGTTACATCCTCAAAAAATTCCATTAGATTTGTCAAGCATGATTCATAAATCCATGCTGACTTGGACCAATCATGTCACTGCTTTCCTAATGTGCTGCTATTTCATCTTTAATAATTGATTCCAACATTTTCCCCACTACTGATGTCAGGCTAACCGGTCTATAATTACCCATTTTCTCTCTCACTCCTTTTTTAAAAAGTGGTTTTATATTAGCTACCCTCCAGTCTATAGGAACTGATCCAGAGTCGATAGACTGTTGGAAAATGATCACCAATGCATCCAATATTTCTAGGGCCACTTCCTTAAGTACTCTGAGATGCAGACTATCAGGCCCCGGGGATTTATCGACCTTCAATCCCATCAATTTCCCTAACACAATTTCCCATCTAATAAGGATTTCCTTCTGTTCCTCCTTCCACTAAACCCTCGGCCCCCTAGTATTTTCGGAAGGGTATTTTTGTCTTCCTTCGTGAAGAACCAAAGTATTTGTTCAACTAGTCTGCCATTTCTTTGTTCCCCATTATAAATTCACCTGAATCTGACTGCAAGGGACCTATGTTTGTCTTCACTAATCTTTTTTTCTTCACATATCTATAGAAGCTTTTGTAATCAGTGTTTATGTTCCGGCAAGCTTCCTCGCATACTCTATTTCCCCCCTTCTAATTAAACCCATTGCCCTCCTCTGCTGAATTCTAAATTTCTCCCAGTCCTCAGGTTTGCTGCTTTTCCTGGCCAATTTATATGCCTCTTCCTTGGATTTAACACTATCCTTAATTTTCCTTGTTAGCCACGGTTGAGTCACCTTCCCCATTTTATTTTTACTCCAGACGGGGATGTAGAATTGTTGAAGTTCATCCATGTGATCTTTAAATGTTTGCTATTGCCTATCCACCGTCAACCCTTTAAGTATCATTTGCCAGTCTATTCTAGCCAATTCACGTCTCATACCATCTAAGTTACCTTTTCTTAAGTTCAGGACCCTAGTCTCTGAATTAACTGTGTCACTCTCCATCTTAATAAAGAATTCTACCATATTATGGTCACTCTTCCTCAATGGGCCTCGCACAACAAGATTGCTAATTAGTCCTTTCTCATTACACATCATCCAGTCTTGGATGGCCAGCTCTCTAGTTGGTTCCTCGACATATTGGTCTAGAAAACCGTCCCTTAATACACTCCAGGAAATCCTCCTCCACCGTATTGCTAGTTTGGTTAGCCCAATCTATATGTAGATTAAAGTCACCCATGATAGCTCTGTTAAGCCTGTGTGGTGACTGGTGTCCAACGGTCATCCCACGTTAAAAGAATCCACGCACAAGCATGTTCCACCCTTCGCTATCCAGTTTGGGACGAAGAATGTCAGGTCCCTCATTGAAGCACCTGTCAACTCATCCCTTTTTGGTGTGGAAGCGGGTCATCCTCGATGCGAGTGACTGCCTAATACTATAATACTATACTAATATACTGGTTGATCAATATATCAAATAGAAAGATAGAGTAATGTCTGTGTTGGAACCGTTATTAGAGCTGTGGTATTTCTAGCAGATGGGTGCACCTTGAGAACACTGGAATACAAGTGTGGGGAGTACACTGTAGGAGTCATGGCAGATAAATAAACATGGTACACTGGGAATCTTAACAGGCAGAAAATAAATTGGAAGTATAAAGAGGACCCCAGAAACAAAGTTAGCAAAAGATGTTATGTGTAGCATTAATGTATTCGTCCTGTATCAACAGTAAGACTTGAGTGGAAGTTCGGATTCTAAAAGGTAAGAACCAGCGACGTTTACAGGAGAGAAGCAGGCAATTTGTCTCTGCCAACTCTTTCTCAACTAATCTCACTGTCACTGCTTTAACTACACCCCATTGCAAAACATTCCATGCTCCCAACAATTCTATGTATAAAGAATGCAACTTAAGATAAAAATTAAAATATTTATATTTTTAAGCATTTACCAAAGGAAGAAACACTAACTTAAGAACATAAGAATTAGGAGCAGGAATAGGTCTTTCACCCCCTTGAACCTGCTCCGCCATGCAATAAGATCATGCCTGATCTTCTACCTTGACTCCACTTTCCTGCACTGTCCGCATATAGAAACATAGAAACATAGAAAATAGGTGCAGGAGCAGGCCATTCAGCCCTTCTAGCCTGCACCGCCATTCAATGAGTTCATGGCTGAACATGCAACTTCAGTACCCCATTCCTGCTTTCACGCCATACCCCTTGATCTCCCGAGTAGTAAGGATTTCATCTAACTCCCTTTTGAATATATTTAGTGAATTGGCCTCAACAACTTTCTGTGGTAGAGAATTCCACAGGTTCACCACTCTCTGGGTGAAGAAGTTTCTCCTTATCTCGGTCCTAAATGGCTTACCCCTTATCCTTAGACTGTGACCTCTGGTTCTGGACTTCCCCAACATTGGGAACATTCTTCCTGCATCCAACCTGTCCAAACCCGTCAGAATTTTAAACGTTTCTATGAGGTCCCCTCTCACTCTTCTGAACTCCAGTGAATACAAGCCCAGTTGATCCAGTCTTTCTTGATAGGTCAGTCCCACCATCCCGGGAATCAGTCTGGTGAACCTTCGCTGCACTGCCTCAATAGCAAGAATGTCCTTCCTCAAGTTAGGAGACCAAAACTGTACACAATACTCCAGGTGTGGCCTCACCAAGGCCCTGTACAACTGTAGTAACACCTCCCTGCCCCTTTACTCAAATCCCCTCGCTATGAAGGCCAACATGCCATTTGCTTTCTTAACCGCCTGCTGTACCTGCATGCCAACCTTCAATGACTGATGTACCATGACACCCAGGTCTCGTTGCACCTTCCCTTTTCCTAATCTGTCACCATTCAGATAATAGTCTGTCTCTCTGTTTTTACCACCAAAGTGGATAACCTCACATTTATCCACATTATACTTTATCTGCCACGCATTTGCCCACTCACCTAAACTATCCAAGTCACTCTGCAGCCTCATAGCATCCTCCTCACAGCTCACACTGCCACCCAACTTAGTGTCATCCGCAAATTTGGAGATACTACATTTAATCCCCTCGTCTAAATCATTAATGTACAATGTAAACAACTGGGGCCCCAGCACAGAACCCTGCGGTACCCCACTAGTCACTGCCTGCCATTCCGAAAAGTACCCATTTACTCCTACTCTTTGCTTCCTGTCTGACAACCAGTTCTCAATCCACGTCAGCACACTACCCCCAATCCCATGTGCTTTAACTTTGCACATTAATCTCCTGTGTGGGACCTTGTCGAAAGCCTTCTGAAAGTCCAAATATACCACATCAACTGGTACTCCTTTGTCCACTTTATTGGAAACATCCTCAAAAAATTCCAGAAGATTTGTCAAGCATGATCTCCCTTTCACAAATCCATGCTGACTTGGACCTATCATGTCACCATTTTCCAAATGCGCTGCTATGACATCCTTAATAATTGATTCCATCATTTTACCTATTACTGAGGTCAGGCTGACAGGTCTATAATTCCCTGCTTTCTCTCTCCTTTTTTAAAAAGTGGGGTTACATTGGCTACCCTCCACTCGATAGGAACTGATCCAGAGTCAATGGAATGTTGGAAAATGACTGTCACTGCATCCGCTTAAGTACTCTGGAATGCAGTCCATCAAGCCCTGGGGATTTATCGGCCTTCAATCCCATCAATTTCCTCAACACAATTTCCCGACTAATAAAGATTTCCCTCAGTTCCTCCTCCTTACTAGACCCTCTGACCACTTTTATATCCGGAAGGTTGTTTGTGTCCTCCTTAGTGAATACTGAACCAAAGTACTTGTTCAATTGGTCTGCCATTTCTTTGTTCCCCGTTATGACTTCCCCTGATTCTGACTGCAGGGGACCTACGTTTGTCTTTACTACCCTTTTTCTCTTTACATACCTATAGAAACTTTTGCAATCTGCCTTAATGTTCCCTGCAAGCTTCTTCTTGTACTCCATTTTCCCTGCCCTAATCAAACCCTTTGTCCTCCTCTGCTGAGTTCTAAATTTCTCCCAGTCCCCAGGTTCGCTGCTATTTCTGGCCAATTTGTATGCCATTTCCTTGGCTTTAATACTATCCCTGATTTCCCTAGATAGCCACGGTTGAGCCACCTTCTCTTTTTTATTTTTACGCCAGACAGGAATGTACAATTGTTGTAATTCATCCATGCGGTCTCTAAATGTCTGCCATTGCCCATCCACAGTCAACCCCTTAAGTATCATTAGCCAATCTATCTTAGCCAATTCATGCCTCATACCTTCAAAGTTACCCTTCTTTAAGTTCTGGACCATGGTCTCTGAATTAACTGTTTCATTCTCCATCCTAATGCAGAATTCCACCATATTATGGTCACTCTTCCCCAAGGGGCCTCGCACAATGAGATTGCTAATTAATCCTCTCTCATTACACAACACCCAGTCTAAGATGGCCTCCCCCCTAGTTGGTTCCTCGACATATTGGTCTAGAAAACCATCCCTTATGCACTCCAGGAAATCCTCCTCCATCGTATTGCTTTGATACCCTTAATATTAAAAAATATATCGATCTCTCTTGAATATACTCAAACTAAACTATACCCAAACTACCCTCTGGGGTAAAGAATACCAAAGATTCACCACCCTCTGAGTGAAGAAGTTTCTCCTCATCTCAATGAGATCAACTCTCATTCTTCTAATCTCTAGCGAATATAGGTCTAGTCTGCTCAATCTCTCATCATAGGACAACTCCCTACCCCCTCCCTGCCCCCATCCCAGGAATCAGCCGGGTGAACCTTAGTTGCACTCCCTCTTCTTCTTAGGCAGTCTCCCAGAGTCGAGGATGACTTGCTTCCACACTAAAATTAGTTCTAAGGTAACTGATGAGACCAATGTGGGATCTACAGTCTTTTGTCACAGATGGGGCATATGGTGGTTGGTGGGTGGGGTGCTTGATTTGTCGTATGCTCCTTCCGCTGTTTGTACTTGGCTTCCATGTGCTCCTGGCGAAGAGACTCGAAGTGTTCGGCACCTTCTCGGATGCTTCTCCTCCACATAGAGCGGTCTTGGCCAGGGATTCCCAAAAGTCAGTGAGGATATTACATTTTTTCAAGGAGGCTTTGAGGGTGTTCTCTGCCCTCCTGGGGCTCACCTGCCGTGACATAGCTCAGAGTAGAGTGCTTGTTTTGGGAGTCTAGTATCGGGCATGGCAAGTATATCCTTCCTTCGGTAAGGAGATCAAAACTGTACCTAATACTGCAGATGCAGTCTCACCAGGGCCCCATATAATTGCAGTAAGATGTCTTTACTCTTTTACTCATTCTCTTGCAATAAAGGCCAACATACCATTTGCTTTCTTAATTGCTTGCTGTACCTGCATGTTAACTTTTATTGATTTGTGTACAAGGACACTCAGGTCCCTCTGAACACCAACATTTCCCAATCTCTCAACATTTTAAAAATGCTCTACTTTTCTTTTCCTCCTGCCAAAGTGGATAACTTCACATTTCTCCACATTATATTCATTTGCCAAAATCTTGCCCATACACTTAGCCTGTCTATATCCCCTTGAAGCCTCTTTTTATCCTCCTCACAACTTACATTCCCACCTAGCTTTCTATCATCAGCAAACTTGGATATATTACATTTGGTCCCCTCACCCAAATCATTAATATAGATTGTGAATGGCTGGGGCCCAAGCATCGTTCCTTGCAGCATCCCACGAGTTACAGCCTGCTAACCTAAATACGACCCGTTTATTCCTACTCTCTCTTCTGTCTGTTAACGAATCCTCAATCCATGCTAGTATATTACTCCTAATTCCATATCCCTAATTTTGTTTAATAACCTCTTGTGTGGCATTTTAACGAATGCCTTCTGAAAATCCAAATACAACACATCCACTGGTTTCCCCTTATCCTAGTTACAACCTCAAAAAGCTCTTAACAGATTTGTCAAACATGATTTCCCTTTCATAAATCCATGTTGACTTTGCCCAATCCTATTATTATTTTCTATGTGCTTTGTTGCCACGTCCTTCATAGTAGATTCTAGCATTTTCCCTACGACTGATGTCAGGCTAACTGGTCTGTAGTTCCCTGTTTTCTCCCTTCTTAAATAGCAGGGTTGCATTAGCTATCTTCCAATCTGTGGGAACAGTTCTACAATCTATGGAATTTGAAAGATGACAACCAACGCATCCACTATCTCTACAGCCACCTCTTTCAAAACCTTAGGATGTAAATCATCAGGTCCAGGGAATTTATCGTCTTTTAGTTCCATTCATTTCTCCAGTACTATTTTTTTACGAATAATTTCTTTCAGTTCCTCATTCTCGCTAAACCCTTGATTCTCCACTATTTCTGGGAGTTTTTTGCCTTCTTCCGTGAAGACAGACACAAAGTAGGACCTTTATACATTGGAGTTTAGAAGGATGAAAGGGGATCTCATAGAAACAAATAAGATTCTGACGGGACGGGACGGGACAGGTTAGATGCGGGTAGATTGTTCCCGATGTTGGGGAAATCCAGAACCAGGGAACACAGTCTTAGGATAAGGGGTAGGCCATTTAGGTGTGAGATGAAGAGAAACTTCTTCACTCAGAGAGTTGTTAACCTGTGGAATTCCCTGCCGCAGAGAGTTGTTGATGCCAGTTCATTGGATATATTCAAGAGGGAGTTAGATATGGTCCTTACGGCTAAAGGGATCAAGGGGTATGGAGAGAAAGCAGGAATGGGGTACTGAGGGAATCATTAGCCATGATCTTATTGAATGGTGGTGCAGGCTCGAAGGGCTGAATGGCCTACTCCTGCACCTATTTTCTATGTTTCTATGTTTAATTTCAGTGTCATTTCCTTATTCCCATTATAATTTCTCCTGTCTCAACCTGTAAGGGACTCGCATTTACTTTTGCGAATCTTTTTCTTTTTATATACATATAGAAGCTTTTACAGTCTGTTTTTATGTCTCTCGCTAGTTTACACTCATTCTATTTTCCCTTTATCAATTTCTTGGACCTCCTTTGCTGAATTCTAAAATCCCCCCAATTCTCAGGCTTACTGCTCTTTTTGGCAACATTATAAGCCTCTTCCTTTGATCTAATATTATCTTTAACTTCTCTTGTTAGTCATGGTTGGACCACTTTTCCTGTGGGGTTTTTGTGCCTTACAGGAATGTATGTTTGTTGCAAATTATGTATTAATTCTTTAAATGCTAGCCATTGCTTGTCTACCATCATATCTTTTAATGTAGTTCCCCAATCTAAGCCAACTCGCCCCTCATACCTACGTAGTTTGCTTTGTTTAGATTTAAGACCCTAGTTTTGGATTGAACTAAATCACTCTCAAGCTCAAAATGTTATCATATTATGGTCGCTACAAGGTTATTAATTAACCTTCGGTGAGGTGGTGAGGAAACCGAGGCCTAGCTGAGGACAGGCATTGGGGTGGGCAGAGGTCCACTTTGTGGAAAGAGAGGTCAAAGTGGCCACAGCCATTGTGCACACCATATGCTCGACAGAGACTCTGCTGTTGAGTGGGGCCAGGGGGAGACCGAATGTCGTCGGTGGGAAGGCTTGTGCGTGAGGGCGAGGAGTGAAGTTAAGACCTAAACCTGTGGTTGAAGCTAGTCGGAGGCTCACCGCTATTGAGGTCGCCGGGGATCGGTTGGAGCAGAGAAGCAAGAGTCCAGTTGGGGCGACTTGGCAGCAGGGAGGTCGATCTAGAAGGTAAGTTGTGAATGGGGATGGGCATGTTTTTTTTTAGGGTACGAAAATACTTTGGGGGTCGAAGTTAGGACCAGAGGGGGCTTAAACAGTGGGTGGGGGTTGGTTGAAGGAGAGAGAGATGAAGGATGGCAGCAGATGACCAGAGGAAGGTTTGTTCGGGGATGTAGTGTATGTAGGCACCTTTAGTAATGACTCCACGAGCCAGGGTATGCTACTTAAACTCTGCAGACCTGCAGTCCTTTATTAGCAGCTCCTGAGTGCTGACAACAAGCTGTGTGTTCTTTTTTATACTGGGTTACCTGCCATGTGCAGGCAATCCCTGGGTCTCCAGCAACAGCACCCTCTAGTGTACCGGTAAGGTGTGTACAGTACAAGGGTACATTCAATGTTGCATGACAGTGTTACAGACATCACACAGTGAACAGGCATGCCTACACAACAATACTCCCCCCTGAGCATTTTTCATATCCTAGTTGTCATGACCAGGGGAGGTGATCAGTGGTGGGCTATGGGAGGTTGTGGTGAGGGCTGTGTGGTTGCCAAGTATGACCCCTGTGCTTGAGGCTGGCCTTGTACATTACCCCTCCCTCACACACAAACCAAGTGGGTGTCACTGTTGTGGGATCCCTCGGGGAGGTAGCCACGGCAGCAGTGGGTGGTGTGTATACACTGTGATGTGGGTAGTTGTGGGGTGGTGGGCAGGGCCACAAGACTGGGTGTACTTCTTGTCCACCAATGGGGATGAGGGTCAGGTCATCCCAGGGTTTGCCAGGGAAGCTAGAGGGTATTGGCCTCATGCTTCTGGTGTTGGCCCTGGTGGCCAGGGGCTGTAGGGCTGGTCTGGTGCCGGTTGCCATTGGTGGTGGCTGGGCTGCCCATTGACCACTGTCCCTGTAGTGGGTCTGCTCCCACTGCCTGTGTGTGTCTCCTGCAAGGGGCATCACAGTCGTTCCAAAAGTCCAGGCTACATGGTCAGGTAGCCTGCGAAACCTGGGGGTCTCCCACAGGGGGATTCCACTGGCATTAGCATGGTCCCTGTCGGATCCAATGTTCTTTGGCAGTATCCTACCGGTATACATGACACCTTGGCTCTGATCACACATAGTCGAGCCTGCATTATACATTCTAGCATTTGCATCACTTTTGGATGTCCTGGTTTCAACAGACATGGTTACATTAGGCATTTCACAATCTCTATCATTGTTCTTAACCTTACTGACACCTGCATTCATGTCGTTAGTCACATTAGTTAAACCAACATCACAATTCATGGTTATATTGCATACATTTTCATACTTGCACTCTTTAATTGCATCTTTAGCTTTAAAGTCCGTGTACTCAAATAGTTGGAACTTCCCCTTTAAATTTTTTTGGTTACCGGTCTCCTTTAAGGGAGCTTTCAAAGCTGATTGACCGCTCGATATCACATGATGCTCCTCCATGTTGACTCGTGGCATGGAGGAGACCATTTTGAATGCAGGTCTGCTGCAGCCATTTTGTGGTGCTCTTTTCTTCCACATGCTTGTGGTGCTGCAGCCATTCTGTGGTCTTGCTGCAGGCAGGCTGTGGTGCTCTTTTCTTCCACAGTACCACTTCGCCTGATGTGGACCCGGTTCATCCAATTCCTGCCCAGCAGCGTTGGACCGTCGCCGGCTACAATCCACAGGGGGAGTTTGTGCAACACACCGCCCTGGGAGACCTGGACGTCT
The DNA here is from genome assembly GCF_044704955.1 of Pristiophorus japonicus. NCBI lineage: Eukaryota > Metazoa > Chordata > Chondrichthyes > Pristiophoridae > Pristiophorus > Pristiophorus japonicus. The sequence continues at coordinate 72,060,033 of NC_091980.1, read as the reverse complement.
ACACTGCCAACGATTTGGATTTTGTCTTTGGTATAGATGAGCAGCTTTGCCTAGACAGGAGAAAGTTTTGGTCGAGTGGCAGGATTTCTCCAAATTTTTTCAAAGGTCTTTTGGCTCATCACAGACTGGCTCGCCTCTGTGTCGATCTCCATGGAGATTGGGACCCCGTCGATGTCCACTTCCATCATCCACGGAGAACTTCCGGTGGAGAAGGTAAAGATTCCATACACCTCTCCCAGGGTTAGAGCAGCTTCATTTTCATCTGTGTCGGAGCCAACTCATCAGAGACACAGTGAGTACAGCCTTTTCTGCACATTCTCTGAAGGTGCCCTTTTTCTTTGCAGCCTTTGCATGCATAGTCTTTGTAGCGGCACTGGTGGGCTCTGTGGTTTCCTCCACAGCGCCAGCAGGGGGCCATCCGGTTTGCCCCATGTGGCGGGCTCAGGGTTGCGGGACTCAGGGCAGCATTTCTGCCTTTAGAAGTGTCCATGCGGTGCACTGCGCTCGCCGGTTTAGAGTCCTGGGTCAGTATTTGCCTGGAGTCGCCGGCCAAAACCATGTAGACCTGGCTCACTTGAATTGCTTTCTGCAGGGTGACCATGATGTCAGCCGAGGGCAATTTGTGTCGGAGGCCTTCGTGGCCGATTCTGATGACAAATATGTCCCTTAGTGCTTCATTAAGCTGGTCGCCAAACTCACACGGTGCAGCTAGTCTTCTTAAGCGTGCAGCATACTTGGCAATTTCTTGGCTCTCAGGTCGCCAGTAAGTGTCGAACCGGTGCCTGGCTGTGAGGATGCATTCTTTGGTTTTAGTTGTTCCTGTATGATTGTTACAAGTTCCTCATAGCTCTTGGTGGTTGTCTTCTCTGGGGCTAGTAAGTCCCTGACGAGACCGTAAATGATGGGCCCACAACTGCTAAGCAGGATGACCCTACGTTTGTTTGGTAGTGTGGCCGGTGTGTCCCCATCCAGGTCGTTGGCTATAAAGAAGTGTTCCAATCTTTCCACAAAGGCATCCCAATCTTCCCTCTCTGTAAAATGCTGAAAGTTGCTGAGGTTAGACATGTTGAGCGTGTAGTTCGTGATCCCGTATTCCCATCGCAGTTGTAGTGTATGTAGGCACCTTTAGTAATGACTCCACGAGGCAGGGTATGCTACTTAAACTCTGCAGACCTGCAGTCCTTTATTAGCAGCTCCTGAGTGCTGACAACAAGCTGTGTGTTCCTTTTTATACTGGGTTACCTGCCGTGTGCAGGCAACCCCTGGGTCTCCAGCAACAACACCCTCTAGTGTACCGGTAAGGTGTCTACAGTACAAGGCTACATTCAATGTTGCATGACAGTGTTACAGACATCACACAGTGAACAGGCATGCCTACACAACAGGGGAGAGCTCCCTCGGGAGCAGCTATCTCATCCGCCATCTTGGAGCTAACTAGAACCATTGCTAGAATCCTCCTCATCCGTTTTCTCCCTGTGACTGAGGAGTTCCTTCCGGAGTCACAGTGTGGATTTTGTCCACTATGGGTTACAACGAACATGACCTTTACGGCGCGACAACTGCAAGAGAAATGCAGGGAACAGCACTAACCCTTGTAAATGGCTGCCTTTGACCTTACAAAATATTTTGACACTGTTAACCACGAGGGACTATGGAGCATCCTTCTCCGTTTCGACTGCTCCTAAAAGTTTGTCGCCATCCTCCGCCTGCTCCACAACGACATGCAAGCCGCGATCCTGACCAACGGATCCATCGCAGACCCAATCTACGTCCGGACCGGGGTGAAGCAGGGCTGAGTCATCGCGCCAACCCTCTTCTCGATTTTCCTCACTGCAACCCTCCACCTCACGCTCAACAAGCTCCCCGCTGGAGTGGAACTAAACTATAGAACCAGTGGGAACCTGTTCAACTTTCGCTGCCTCCAGGCTAGATCCAAGACCGTCCCATCCTCTGTCATCGAACTGCAGTACGTGGATGACGCTTGCGTCTGCGCACATTGAGGCTGAACTCCAAGCCATCATTAACATCTTCACCAAGGCGTATGAAAGCATAGCCCTTACACTAAACATCCGTAAGACAAAGGTCCTCAACCAACCTGACCCCGCCACACAGCACTGCCCCCCATCATCAAAATCCATGGCGCGGCCTTGGACAACGTGGACCACTTTCTATACCTCGGGAGCCTATTATCAGCAAGGGCAGACATCGACAACGAGGTCCAACAACGTCTCCAGTGTGCCAGCGCATCCTTCCGTCGCCTGAGGAAGAGAGTGTTTGAAGATCGGGCCCTCAAATCTGGCACCAAGCTTGTGGTCTACAAGGCTGTAGTGATACCCGCCCTCCTGTATGGCTCAGAGACGTGGACCATATACAGTAGACACCTCAACTCGCTGGACAAATACCACCAACAATGCCTCCGCAACATCCTGCAAATGCCCTGGGAGGACAGACGCACCAATTTCAGTGTTCTCGATCAGGCCAACATCCCCAGCATCGAAGCACTGACCACACTCGACAAGCTCCATTTGGGCGGGCCACATTGTCTGCCTGCCCGACACAAGACTCCCAAAACAAGCACTTTACTCGGAACTCCTACACGGCAGGCGATCCCTAGGTGGGCAGAGGAGACGTTTCAAGGACACCCTCAAAGCCTCCTTGATAACGTGCAACATCCCCACCGACACCTGGGAGTCCCTGGCCAAAGACCTCCCTAAGTGGAGGAAGAGCATCCGGGTGGGCGCTAAGCACCTCGAGTCTCATCGTCGAGAGCATGCAGAAAGCAAGCGTAGGCAGCGGAAGGAACGTGCAGCAAACCAGACTCCCAGCCCACCCTTTCCTTCAACGACTGTCTGTCCACCTGTGACAGAGACTGTAATTCCCGTATTGGACTGTTCAGTCACCTGAGAACTTATTTTTAGAGTGGAAGCAAGTCTTCCTTGATTTCGAAGGACTACCTATGATGATGGTGATTAATTATCCCTTTCTCATTGCACAATATTAGATCTAAAATAGCCTGTTCTGTAGTTGGTTCCTCAACATACTGATCTAGAAAACCATCTTGTATATGTTGTACTTTCTTCTCTTTGTCGCTTCATTGCTTTAAATGTCGAATTACACACACATTCAGTTGTAGTAATGGCAGGATCAGGTCTTTTTTTAAACATTCATACTATACAAACCCAGTATGAATGCTACTGAGACACAAACACTTCACAAGCCAGCTTTCTGCTTGTTCCGATTTCCAGTGGCTGCTTGTGAGGCACACACCTTCCAAATGTCCAGTGTCTGTGACTCAAACAGCCTTCCCTCTCATCTTTATCCCAAAAAAGCCTTTGAACTCTCGTTTCCTTGCATAGTACATACAGATAATTAACGTACAGATGATGTCATGAATTACTGTACACAAACCAGGTTGTTTCCTCGCATAGTAACAAATGGTACATCATCATCATCGGTAGTCCCTCAGAATCGAGGAAGACTTGCTTCCACTCTAAAAATGAGTCCTTAGGTGGCTGAACAGTCCAATACGAGAACCACAGTTCCTGTTACAGGTGGGACAGATTGTCGTTGCGGGAAAGGGTGGGTGGGACTGGTTTGTCGTACGCTCTTTCCGCTGCCTGCGCTTGATTTCTGCACGCTCTCGGCGATGAGACTCGAGGTGCTCAGCACCCTCCTGGATGCACTTCCTCCACTTAGGGCAGTCTTTGGCCAGGGACTCCCAGTTGTCGGTGGGGATGTTGCACTTTATCAAGGAGGCTTTGAGGGTGTCCTTGTAACGTTTCCTCTGCCCACCTTTGGCTTGCTTGCCATGAAGGAATTCCGAGTAGAGCGCTTGCTGGCATGCAAACGATGTGACCTGCCCCGCGGAGCTGACCAACTGTGGTCAGTGCTTCAATGCTGGGGATGTTGGCCTGGTTGAGGACGCTAACGTTGGTGCGTCTGTCCTCCCAGGGGATTTGTAGGATCTTGCGGTGGTATTTGTCCAGCGACTTGAGATGTCTATTGTAAATGGTCCATGTCTCTGAGCCATACAGGAGGGCAGGTATTACTACAGCCATGTAGACCATGAGCTTGGTGGTGGATTTTGGGGCCTGGTCTTCAAACAGTCTTTTCCTCAGGTGGCCGAAGGCTGCGCTGGTGCATTGGTGTTGAATCTTGTTGTCAATGTCTGCTCTTGTTGATAAGAGGCTCCCGAGGTATGGAAAATGGTCCACGTTGTCCAGGGCCGCGCCGTGGATCTTGATGACTTGGGGATGGGGGGGGGGGGGGCGGGGGAGGAGTGCTGTGTGGCGGGGTCAGGCTGGTGGAGGACCTTTGTCTTACGGATATTTAACGTAAGGCCCATGCTTTCGTATGCCTCAGTAAATACGTTAACGATGACTTGGAGTTCAGCCTCAATGTGCGCAGACGCAAGCGTCGTCCGCGTACTGTAGCTCGATGACAGACGTTGGGGTGGTCTTGGACCTGACCTGGAGTCGACGAAGGTAGAACAGGTTCCCTCTGGTTCTGTAGTTTAGTTCCACCCCAGCGGGGAGCTTGTTGACTGTGAGGTGGAGCATGGCAGCGAGGAAGATTGAGAAGAGAGTTGGGGCGATGACACAGCACTGTTTGACCCCAGTTCAGACGTGGATTGGGTCTGTAATTGATCCGTTGGTAAGGATCACGGCCTGCATGTCGTCGTGGTGCAGGCAGAAGATGATGAATAACTTTTGGGGGCATCCGAAATGGAGGGGGGCGCTCCATAGACCCTTGCGGTTGACAGAGTCAAAAGCCTTTGTAAGGTCGAAGAAGGCCATGTATAAGGGCTGGCGCTGTTCCCTGCATTTTTCCTGCAGCTGTCGCGCTGTAAAAATCATGTCCGTTGTGCCCTGTAGAGGACGAAATCCTCACTGTGACTCTGGGTGGAGCTCCTCAGCCACGGAGAAGACGGTTGAGGAGGACTCTAGCGACGATTTTCCCAGTGGCTGATAATAAGGTGATTCCTCTGTAGTTGTCACAGTCGGACTCGTCCCCTTTTTAAAAAAATGGTCACGATCACACCATCTCTGAGATCTCCCGGCATGCTCTCCTCCCTTCAGATGAGAGAGATACGGTCATGTATTCGCGCCAACAGTGCCTCTCCGCCATGCTTCAGTGCCTCAGCGGAGATTCCATTGGCTCCCGTTGCCTTGTTGTTCTTAAACTGTCTTATGGCTTTTTCTACCTCGGGCAGTGCTGGGATTTTACTGAGGTGGTGGCGGGTAGCATGCTGTGGGATGGAATTGAGAACACTCGAGTCAAAGGCAGAGTCTCGATTGAGGAAATCTTCGAAAGGCTCCTTCCAGTGTGCCCTGACTGCCTCGATGTCCTTGATGAGTGTTTCCCCATTCTTGACCAGCAGTGGGGTAGGACCTTGGGTGTTTGGACCATAGGTGGCCTTGACTATCATGGTTGTCGGCCAGCTGTTGTATCTCCTGTGTTTTCTCCATTCTTTAGGTCCTGGGTTTTTTTGTTGGACCTCAGCCTTGCTGCTCCCAAGTTGGGTTGTTGTTTAAGGCTCAGAAATGCCCTGCGCTTGCGATCTTGGATCTCCTGGTCATTCTCATCAAACCAGTCCTGGTGTTTCCTGGTTGAGTGACCAAGCGTCTCTTCACAGGCACTGGTTATTGAGGTCTGGAGGGCAGACCAAGCGCTGTGGGCATTCTGCGTCTCGGGGTCATCAAGGCACGCCAGGTTAGCTGTGAGGTGCTGACTGTATAGGACTCTCTTAGTTGGGTCTTTAAGTGCCTCAGCGTTGACTTTTTTGTAGCACTGCTTCTGCTGCTCCCTTCCGCTTTGGGGCTATGTTGACATTCAAATAATGAACATACAGACGATGTGATGAATTACTGTACACAAACCAGGTGATCAGCAGAGGAGTTTCTTTGATTCCATGCATAGATAGTATCGATGATACATACAAATAGTTAACATACAGATAAATGATCAGCTACTTATTATCCCGAAGTCAAGTCTCATTGCCATAAATCGACTCCCATCATAATGTACTGTAAACACACAGGTGGTCAGATAGACACATTTGAATAGCTAATGGCTCCATATCGTCTCGCAGCCTGTTTCGATCCAACTATCCTGTTTTGATCCAAACTTCAATCTTCAACCTTCATCCCTTTCAATTTCTCCAGACTGCGCTGAAGCGTTTCAGAAATACGGGCTCTCGCTCCCACAGTATACCTTCCAGGAATTCGTCCTCCACTCAATTACTGCAAATCTATATGTAGATTGAAGTCCCCCATGGTTACTATATTACCCTTGTTACATGCATCTCTAATCTCCTGATTTATATTGTGCCCTACATCACTACTACAGTTTGGGGGTGGGGCCTATAAACAACTCCCACCAATATTTTCTGCCCCTTGCTGTTTCTTAACTCCACCCAAACTGATTCTACTTCTTGATTTTCCAAGCTAATATCCTTTCTCTCTACTGTCTTTATCCCAACCCCTCCTGCTTTTCCATTTTGCCTATCTCTTGTAAAAGTTAAGTATCCTGGAATATTTAGTTCCCAACCTTGGTTACTTTGCAGCCACGTCTCCGTAATGGCTATTAGATCAAACCTATTGGGCTGAAAATTGCGGTCAGAGGCTTCCTTCATACGAACGCCTCCAACCCGAAAAAAATCTACGAAATTACCTGTTGGTCCCGAAGGAACGTAGGATTCCGGTCGGAGGCCTTTATTCGCTGCACACGTACGGACATCTATGTTTCAATCACGTGGGCCTGGACCACCAATCACTTATGCAATATTCTCATTGATAATAATGGCAACTCCGTTTGATAGTAATGGGAGCTTATACAATGAGAATAACCCCTAAACAAGAAACACAGCACAATGGGCTCAATTTTCCCCAGTGATTTGTGCCGTTTTTTTTGAGAAGGCTGCTTTTTTTGGAGTATTAAAAGTTAAATTTTTGGAGTATTTATTTTTTCAAACTTTCCCCCTGCGATCTGTGCCGGTGTAATGGACTTAGTTACGATTTTTCTAGGTCAGTTTTTTTTCACCTCAGAAGGGGCATTCACTCATGTCTGCGTCAGTTTTTTCAATTGTTTGCAGTTTTGCTAACATTTTTCTCCATTACGTTGGCGTATCTGGCCACTCCCAAAAAACCTTCTGGTGAGTTAAGAAACCAGTGCACATTCTCAAATCTGCGCTGAAAAGACGCCATTGTTTTTAAATTGAAGATTTTGGAGGGAGTCAAGAACTCTGTCAAAATCAATAATAGTTCAACTTTTTTTTAACCTGTCAACGTAGAAGTGTAAATTTGTTAGATTTCACAAGTTTTCTCATTTTTTAACTCACTCACACGCGACCACCAAACGTCTTGAAGAAGGGCCGGAGGGTTGTAGGTTTGGCCAGCAGAATCGGCCTAGCGTCTGGACACAGCGGCTCGGAGTTCAGTTACAAAACAAGCCATGGGGGGGGGGATGGGGGGAAAGAGAGGAGGGAGAGATAGTCGATCTTACGGCTTGTAGCCCGGGGAGGGAGAGGGAGAGGGAGCCGTTCTTACGTCTTGTAGCCCGGGGAGGGAGAGAGATAGCCGATCTTATGGATTGTAGCCCAGGGAGGGAGAGGGAGAGAGAGAGCCAACAATGCCATAACTTGTGCGAGCCTTCTGCATCATGGTGCTATGTAGGAGACAATTGATTAGAGCTCATCGCATCAGGAACATCAGAGCCCGTAGGGTGCTGGGCAGGAAGCCTTACCCACCTCGGGTATATCGAGACAGGCATTCGTGCCTGCACCTGAGTGATGTAGACTATGTCAGAAGGCTGCGTTTCCACAAAGAAGTTGTCCGTGAGATCTCTGAGTTGGTAAAACCAGATCTGCAGCTGAGAAGCGCCAGGAGGACTGTTTTGTCAGCTGAAGTGAAGGTTACAGCTGCACTTTCATTCTATGCCTCCGGATCGTTTCAAGCTATAACTGGGGGTGTGTGCGCTATCTTTTAGCATGCAACACATGTCTCCATTCGCCAGGTCACAGCTGCATTGTATGCGTGGAGGAATGACTTCATCAAGTTCCCCCTGGCCGCCCAAGCAATCCATGACGGGGCTGTGGGCTTCTCCAGGATTGCTGGCTTCCTAAAGGTACAGTGCCGCATTGATTGTACCCACATTGACTTGTGAGCACCTTTGCAGGATTCCAAGATGTACAGGATTAGAAAAGGCTTCCACTCCATTAATGTGCAGCTCGTGTGTGACAACATGCATAGCATCATGTCAGTCGATGCATGATACCCTGGCAGCACCCATGATGCATTCATCCTACGCAACAGCGTTATATCTGACATGTTTGAGCAGCAGCCAGAAGGGCAGAACTAGTTACTGGGAGACAAAGGGTACGGCCTCGCTATCTGGCTCATGACGCCCCTACGCGTAACACGGACGGAAGCTGACCATCAATACAACATGTTGCACATTGCGACGTACAGCATCATTGAGAGGACCATTGACATATTGAAACAGTGTTTCCGATGCCTGGACCATTCCGGAGGCTAATAACTGTACTCCCATGAGACTGTCAGTCAGCACTGTTGTGTGCTGCAAACTTAGCCATCTCGAGACAGCAATACCTGGTAGTGGAAGACCCACCTGCGGTGAGAGTGGCTGATGACAATAATGTGGAAGATGCAAGTAACGAGCAGGAGGAGGAGGAGGTGGAGAATGAGGATGAGGAAGCCATGCAATTGCCTGAGGCCGGAGCACGACGTCGGAAGAGGGCGAGCCATCGTGCTCCTTTAACGATTGCTCGAGCCTTGTGCCAGCAGCTCATCCGTGAATGCTTTACTGATGCCTGAGGGCTCAGCGACAACTATTCCACATGGACATGTTTATTGTTTGGAGCTGTTCCATAATGTTGTGTTGTGTTAATGGAACATGATTCAGTTTTAATGTAAAATATATTTTATTCAAAAGTTTACAATGTACTTAACTTAACTTTAATAAAATTATTCTTGTATCAAACTTTACTTTAATATCACTCTTTAAGATCACTTAAAAACTTTAAGATCACTTATAAACATGTAAATTTACATAACTTACAAAAAACTTTTAATTTGAGAACAGTTACAACAGTAACAATAAAATAACAACAACAGCAGCAAAGAAAGGCTGCACCCCTCTCTCCTCCCCCTTTACTCTAACACCGCCCGCTGCGCTTGGTCTTGGACTCTCCATCACCCCTACCCACAGGTCGTGGTGCGGTGTTTTTGGGCTTGGTACCAAGCTTATTCCTTCTAACATCTCAGGTACAGCGCACCTCTTGAGGGTGGGATCGTCAGTGTCAGACCGCAAGTTGGAGGGCCCAGCTTGGGGCTCTTCAGAGGCTGGTGTGGGGATTGCAGTGGGAGTGGCAGTTGATTCTGTCAATGGGTGCGGGTTCTGGGTGTGTTCCCTTATTGTAACAGCTAACTCATACATGCCGTCCCTCATGCAACCTGACAGTGTCTCAGCAGACTGAAACAATCCCTCCCTAACGGTCAGTACTACCTCTGACATTCCCTCATTCAATGCCAGTGTCATGGTTTGCACTACCTCTGACATTCCCTCCCTCATGGTCAGTGACGTGGTTTGCACTACCTCTGACATTCCCTCCCTCATGGCCACTATTCCCTCACTGATGCTCCCGGCGAGTGTTGTTAATTCTCCCGACAGTCCCGCTACCTCATCACTCACCCCACTGATGGTGTCCAGGAGTGATCGGGTAAGGTCAATGCTCTCCGCACTCAATGACATCGTCTGAACCACATCTGTTACATCCTGCATCTCAGGAGAGCGTGGTCAAGCTCTCCTTCCCCTCCTCACCCTGGGTGTGCCTCGCTGCATCCCACTGGGACCCACAACCTGGGACAGTGGGGCTCTGAGTGTGCCTCGCTGCACCCCAATACTGGGACCCGCAACCTCGGAAAGTGTGAAACCATGGAATGTCCCACTAACACTCAAACCACTAGTCATGGAAGGGGCTGTCACCTCCTCCAAAGTCAGTACAACAGTGGGAGCTTCTTCCAGCTCCAGCTCCATCCCCTCCCCTTCACCCCCATGGATGGATTGGAAGATGTTCTTCTCTTCAGGTTCGTCCGTGTCTGAATCTTCTTCTGCATCATCAGGGTTGGCCTCAAGTTCTGCAAAATATAACAATGATCAAATTGTTATCAGCAGAGGAGGGGGCAGCATGGGTGGCATGAGTAGGCTCACATGTAGCAGGCCAGGTGCAAGGTTGATTTGAAGGGCCACGATGAATTTGCTAGACTTAGCCTCTCCCTCGAGTGTGGGTCCAGCTTGTGCAGTACTGATCGCTTTTTTCCAGGCAGGACCCATCAAAGCAGCGACCCTCTCTTCCAAGGGTGTCAGTGGCTGCAGGTTTGCCTGGCCTCCTCCTGTTCGAGTTCTTTCACTTTTATTATGTGCCACCTTCCTCCGCAAAAATGAAAATGCAACTTTTTAGAGAGGGTGTCTTTCTGCTGGGCGAATCACATTCACATTTGCATTGAATAAATAAAAATATTACTTACACTAACTACTTGACCAAGGTACTGCCATTTGTTTTTACACTGGCTTCCAGATCTCGTAGTGTTCACCATTGCGCAGTAATCGTCTGCAACTTGGTTCCAGCATTTCTTCATTTCTTTTGGTGGAACTGGTGTCCAGCTCCTGCCATCTGTTCTCAATCACAGTAACTAGTGCCTCCACTTCTTCCAGCAAGAAATTCTTGGTCCTTGGTCCACGTTGCATCGTGTATTGCTCCAGCTGTGATTTTTCCAATGCTCTCACACGGTACTCCTTCTCACACACACACAACTGGCTCTTTAAAAATGGCCGCTTGCCAAATCTGAGCTGTACTGAGCATGCGCATCTATTGGAACGATGTCAAAAACGTGACTTTTTTTCCGCGCATGTGCAGAAGGTGCGGCTTCATTTTTTTGCGCAGACAGCAGGCTCCACCCCCCCGACGAGACTGGACACGCAAATTCAAATTATACATCGGGGAAAGTTTGGCAAAATGTTTCTGCCGCATTTCTAGCCTAGAAAACCGGCATAACTCTGACAATACGCCAGAAAACAGGCTTGGGGAAAATTGAGCCCTATAAATTTAAAAAACACTTCACATATTTAAAATTAAATGAAATTAGATGTAATTAAATGTTTTAGAAAAAAATATTTTTGGGAATTTTTTTAAGTGTGCTTTATCTAGGGTTAAAAATAAACTTATCTTAATGGACAGGGTTTTTTTTATATAAATGAGTGATTAAATTTAATTTTTCTATGTTTTAAAACTATTGCGCTGGTAAAAGTAGGCTAAACGCCTGCTTTTACCAGGCATAAAAGTTTGAAGGACATTCGCTGGGCATGAGTTGGGCAAATCGTCCAATCTCTGCCGTGCGGATGTCCTTCCTGCGGGGATGCATAGAATCTCTCAAAAGAAATTTTGACAGATCGGAAAAGCCGGTTCTCGGCACATGCGCATCACGCCCCAAAAACTGGCTTTTATACTCCACCCCATTTGCAATAAAGGCCAAGGTTCCATTGGCCTTCCTGATCACTGGCTGTACCTGCATACTAACCTTTTGTGTTTCGTGCACCAGGACCGCCAGGTATAATGTAATATAATGTGGATATAATGCAATATAATGTGGATAAATGTGAGGTTATCCATTTTGGGGGAATATTATCTGAATGGCAGCAGATTAGGAAAATGGGAGGTGCGATGAGACCTGTGTGTCATGGTTCATCAGTCACTGAAAGTGGGCATACAGGTACAGCAGGCGGTGAAGAAGGCAAATGGTATGTTGGCCCTCATAGCTAGGGGATTTGAGTATAGGAGCAGGGAGGTCTTGCTGCAATTGTACAGGGCCTTAGCGAGGCCTCACCTGGAATATTGTGTTCAGTTTTGGTCTCCTAATCTGAGGAAGGACATTCTTGCTATTGAGGGAGTGCAGCGAAGGTTCACCAGACTGATTCCAGGGATGGCTGGACTGTCATATGAGGAGAGACTGGATCAACTGGGCCTTTATTCACTGGAGTTTAGAAGGATGAGAGGGGATCTCATAGAAACGTATAAGATTCTGACGGGACTGGACAGGTTAGATGCGGGAAGAATGTTCCCGATGTTGGTTAAGTCCAGAACCAAGGGACATAGTCTAAGGATAAGGGGTAGGCCATTTAGGACTGAGATGAGGAGAAACTTCTTCACACAGAGACTTGTTAACCTATGGAATTCCCTGCCGCAGAGAGTTTTGATGCCAGTTCATTGGATATATTCAAGAGGGAGTTAGATATGGCCCTTATGGCTAAGGGGATCAAGGGGTGTGGAGAGAAAGCAGGAAAGGGGTACTGAGGGAATGATCAGCCATGATCTTATTGAATGGCGGTGCAGGCTCGAGGGGTCGAATGGCCTACTCCTGCACCTATTTTCTATGTTTCTTTGTCCTACTGTACTGCAGCACTGTGCAATTTTTCTCCATTTAAATAATAACTTGCTCTTTGACTTTTTTCTGCCAAAGTGCATAACCTTACACTTTCCAACATTATACTCCATCTGCCAAAATTTTGCCCACTCACCTAGTTTGTCTATGTCCTTTTGAAGGCTTTTTGTGTCCTCCTCACACATTGCTTTTCCTCCCGTCTTTGTAGCATCAGCAAATTTGGCTACTGTTATATATGTATACTTGTATTTACTCTGTAGAGCCACCAGAGGGCTCATCCCCTGGAGTCCCAAGGGATCGCATAATCCATTGGGAGCACAGGTATTTAAGGAGGCTTCACAGGTTGGAGAGGCACTCTGGAGACCTGCAATAAAAAACTGTCACACTTTATTTTGAGTCACAGTGTTCAGTCTGACACTTTCTCCACACACAACAACTGGCGATGAGATACAGATAGCGAATCCAAAGATGCAGAGAACAGTGGGCATTCTCGGAAGGAGATGATTGGGAAACTTTTGTGGAGCGACTCGACCTAATCTTTGTAGCCAATGAGCTAGATGGGAAAGAGAAGACTGCCAAACGAAGGGCGATCCTCCTCACCGTCTGTGGGACACCAACGTATGGCCTCATGAAGAATCTGCTCTCTCCAGTGAAACCCACGGAGAAATCGTACGACGATTTGTGCACACTGATCCAAGAGCATTTAAACCTGAAGTAAAGCGTTCTGATGGTGAGGTACCGATTCGACACCTACAAAAGGTCTGAAGGCCAGGAAGTGGCGAGTTATGTCGCCGAGCTAAGACGCCTTTCAGGACATTGCGAATTTGAAGGACATTTGAAGCACATGCTCAGAGACTTTTTCGTACTTGGCATTGGCCACGAAAGCATAGGTCGCAAACTTTTGACTGTAGAGACCCCAACCTTGAGTAAGGCCATAGCGATAGCCCAGGCGTTCATTGCCACCAGTGACAATACGAAGCAAATCTCTCAGCACACAAGTGCTGCTACAAGTACCATGAACAAAGTGATGTTGTTTTCGAATCGTAATATACAGGGCAGGTCACATATACCTGCAGCTACATGTCCGCAGATGTCTCAGAGTCCACCATCAAGGGTGATGAATGCAAGGCCACTAACACCTTGTTGGCGCTGCGGGGGTGATCATCGTTTCCATTCATGCAGATTCAAAGAGTACGTTTGCAAGGGCTGTGGAACAATGGGACACCTCCAACGAGTGTGCAGGCGAGCTGCAAAGCCTGTTAAACCTGCAAACCACCAAGTTGCAAAGGAGAACAGGTCCATGGAGGATCACGACGAACCAGAGCCTCAGATCGAGGAGGCAGAGGTACATGGGGTGCACACATTCACCACGAATTGTCCTCCGATAATGCTGAATGTTGAACTAAATGGACTCCCAGTGTCAATGGAGCTGGACACGGGCGCGAGCCAGTCCATCATGGGCAAAAAGACTTTCGAAAGATTGTGGTGCAACAAAGCCTCAAGGCCAGTCTTAACTCCAATTCGTACGAAACTAAGAAATTACACGAAAGAACTGATTCCTGTAATCAGCAGTGCTACCGTAAAGGTCTCCTATGATGGCGTGGTGCACAAGCTACCACTCTGGGTGGTACCGGATGATGGTCCCACACTGTTCAGCAGGAGCTGGCTGGGAAAGATACGCTGGAACTGGGACGACGTCCGAGCACTATCGCCCGCTGACGACACTTCGGGTGCCCAGGTCTTAAACAAATTTCCTTCGCTGTTCGATCCAGGCATCGGGAAATTCCAAGGAGCAAAAGTGCAGATCCACCTAATTCCAGGGCCGCGACCCATCCATCACAAGGCGAGAGCAGTACCGTACATGATGAGAGAAAGGGTAGAGATCGAGCTAGACTGGCTGCAAAGAGAGGGCATCATTTCCCCGATCGAGTTCAACGAGTGGGGCAGTCCTATCGTCCCAGTCCTCAAGGGAGACGGCACCATCAGAATCTGTGGCGATTACAAAGTAACTATCAATCGTTTCTCCATGCAGGACCAATACCCACTACCAAAAACCAACGACCTCTTTGCAATGCTGGCGGGAGGAGACATTCACGAAGCGGTATCTGACTTCAGCCTACATGACGCAGGAACTGGAGGAATCATCGAAGGCCCTCACCTGCATCAACACGCACAAAGGTCTTTTTGCTTATAACAGATGCCCGTTTGGAATCCGATCTCATGGCTGAACATGCAACTTCAGTACCCCATTCCTGATTTCTCGCCATACGCCTTGATCCCCCTAGTGGTAAGGACTACATCTAACTCCTTTTTGAATATATTTAGTGAATTGGCCTCAACAACTTTCTGTAGTAGAGAATTCCACAGGTTCACCACTCTCTGGGTGAAGAAGTTTCTCCTCATCTCGGTCCTAAATGGCTTACCCCTTATCCTTAGACTGTGACCCCTGGTTCTGGACTTCCCCAACATTGGGAACATTCTTCCTGCATCTAATCTGTCTAAACCCGTCAGAATTTTAAACGTTTCTATGAGATCCTCTCTCATTCTTCTGAACTCCAGTGAATACAAGCCCAGTTGATCCAGTCTTTCTTGATATGTCAGTCCCGCCATCCCGGGAATCAGTCTGGTGAACCTTCGCTGCACTGCCTCAATAGCAAGAATGTCCTTCCTCAAGTTAGGAGACCAAAACTGTACACAATACTCCAGGTGTGGCCTCACCAAGGCCCTGTACAACTGTAGTAACACCTCCCTGCCCCTTTACTCAAATCCCCTCGTTATGAAGGCCAACATGCCATTTGCTTTCTTAACCGCCTGCTGTACCTGCATGCCAACCTTCAATGACTGATGTACCATGACACCCAGGTTTCGTTGCACCTCCCCTTTTCCTAATCTGTCACCATTCAGATAATAGTCTGTCTCTCTGTTTTTACAACCAAAGTGGGTAACCTCACATTTATCCACATTATACTTCATCTGCCATGCATTAGCCCACTCACCTAACTTATCCAAGTCACTCTGCAGCCTCATAGCATCCTCCTCGCAACTCACACTGCCACCCAACTTAGTGTCATCTGCAAATTTGGAGATACTATATTTAATCCCCTCGTCTAAATCATTAATGTACAATGTAAACAGCTGGGGCCCCAGCACAGAACCTTGCGGTACCCCACTAGTCACTGCCTGCCATTCTGAAAAGTACCCATTTACTCCTAATCTTTGCTTCCTGTCTGCCAACTAGTTCTCAATCCACGTCAGCACACTACCCCCAATCCCATGTGCTTTAACTTTGCACATTAATCTCTTGTGTGGCACCTTGTTGAAAGCCTTCTGAAAGTCCAAATACACCACATCAACTGGTTCTCCCTTGTCCACTCTACTAGAAACATCCTCAAAAAATTTCAGAAGATTTGTCAAGCATGATTTCCTTTTCACAAATCCATGCTGACTTGGACCTATCATGTCATCTCTTTCCAAATGGGCTGCTATGACATACTTAATAATTGATTCCATAATTTTACCCACTACCGATGTCAGGCTGACCAGTCTATAATTCCCTGTTTTCTCTCTCCCTCCTTTTTTAAAAAGTGGGGTTACATTGGCTACCCTCCACTCGATAGGAACTGATCCAGAGTCTATGGAATGTTGGAAAATGACTGTCAATGCATCCGCTATTTCCAAGGCCACCTCCTTAAGCACTCTGGGGTGCAGTCCATCAGATCCTGGGGATTCATCGGCCTTCAATCCCATCAATTTCCCCAACACAATTTCCCGACGAATAAGGATTTCCCTCAGTTCCTCCTTCTTACTAGACCCTCTGACCCCTTTTATATTTGGGAGGTTGTTTGTGTCCTCCTTAGTGAATACCGAACCAAAGTATTTGTTCAATTGGTCTGCCATTTCTTTGTTCCCCGTTATGACTTCCCCTGATTCTGACTGCAGGGGACCTACATTTGTCTTTACTAACCTTTTTCTCTTTACATATCTATAGAAGCTTTTGCAGTCCGTTTTAATGTTCCCTGCAAGCTTCCTCTCGTACTCTATTTTCCCTGCCCTAATCAAACCCTTTGTCCTCCTCTGCTGAGTTCTAAATTTCTCCTAGTCCCCGGGTTCGCTGCTATTTCTGGCCAATTTGTATGCCACTTCCTTGACTTTAATACTATCCCTGATTTCCCTTGATAGCCACGGTTGAGCCACCTTCCCTTTTTTATTTTTACGCCAGACAGTGATGTACAATTGTTGTAGTTCATCCATGCGGTCTCTAAATGTCTGCCATTGCCCATCCACTGTCAAGCCCTTAAGTATCATTCGCCAATCTATCCTAGCCAATTCACGCCTCATACCTTCAAAGTTACTCTTCTTTAAGTTCTGAACCATGGTCTCTGAATTAACTGTTTCATTCTCCATCCTAATGCAGAATTCCACCATATTATGGTCACTCTTCCCCAAGGGGCCTCGCACAACGAGATTGCTAATTAATCCTCTCTCATTGCACAACACCCAGTCTAAGATGGCCTCCCACCTAATTGGTTCCTCGACATATTGCTCTAGAAAACCATCCCTTCTGCACTCCAGGAAATCCTCCTCCAACATATTGCTTCCAGTTTGGTTAGCCCAATCTGTATGCATATTAAAGTCACCCATGATAACTGCTGCACCTTTATTGCATGCACCCCTAATGTCCTGTCTGATGCCCTCCTTAACATCATTACTACTGTTTGGAGGTCTGTACACAACTTCCACTGACGTTTTTTGCCCTTTGGTGTTCTGCAACTCTACCCATATAGATTCCACATCTAACTATTGCATTAATCTCCTCTTTAACCAGCAATGCTACCCCACCGCCTTTTCCTTTTATTCTATCCTTCCTGAATGTTGAATACCCTTGGATGTTGAGTTCCCAGCCCTGATCATCCTGGAGCCACGTCTCTGTAATCCCAATCACATCATATCTGTTAACATCTATTTCCACAGTTAATTCATCCACCTTATTACAGATACTCCTTGCATTAAGACACAAAGCCTTCAGGCTTGTTTTTTTAATACCATTTGTCCTTTTAGAATTATGATGTAGTGTGGCCCTTTTTGTTTCTTGCCTTTGTTTACTCGGCCTTCCACTATTACTTTTTACCTTTCTACCATCTGTTTCTGACTCCATATTACTTCGCCCTGTCTCGCTGCATAGGTTCCATCCCCCTGCCATATTAGTTTAAACACTCCCGAACTGCATTAGCAAATGTTACCCCCAGGACATCAGTTCCAGTCCTGCCCAAGTGCAAGCCGTTCCTTTCGTACAGGTCCCACTTCCCTCAGATCTGGTTCCAATGTCCCAGGAATTTCAATCACTCCCTCTTGCACCTCTGCTCAAGCCACGTATTTATTCTAACTATCCTGCTCCCTCTACTCTGATTAGCACGTGGCATTGGTAGCAATCCAGAGATTACTATCTTTGAGGTCCTACTTTTTAATTTAACTCCTAGCTCCCTAAATTCAGCTTGTAGGACCTCTTCCCGCTTCTTACCTATGTCGTTGGTACCTACATGTAGCACGACAACTGGCTATTCATCAGGAGGATTGCAGCGGACGGCATCAGGCCCACCAACATGAAGACGGAGTCAATCGAGAATGCACCAAGGCCACAGAACGTGACGGAGCTGCAGTCGTTTCTGGGACTCCTGAACTACTTTGATAACTTTTACCTGGTCTCAGCACACTGTTAGAACCACTGCAAGACTTACTACGAAAAGGGGACAAATGGGTTTGGGGCAAAGCCAAGAAAATGCCTTTGCAAAGGCGAGAAAGTTGTTATGCTCAAACAAATTGCTTGTGTTGTATGATCCATGTAAGCGTTTGGTACTAGCATGTGATGTGTCGTCATATGGCGTCGGGTGTGTATTGCAACAAGCTAATGATTTCGGGAAACTGCAACCGGTTGCTTATGCATCCAGAAGTCTGTCTAAGGCTGAGAGAGGCTACAGCATGATTGAGGAAGAAGCGTTAGCTTGTGTCTGTGGGGGTAAAGAAAATGCATCAATACCTGTTTGGGCTAAAATTTGAATTGGAAACTGACCATAAGTCACTTATATCCCTGTTCTCCGAGAGTAAAGGGATAAGTACCAATGCATCAGCCCACATCCAGAGATGGGTGCTCACGTTGTCCACATACAACTATGCCATCCGCCACAGGCCAGGCACAGAAAATTGCACGATGCTCTCAGTAGGCTGCCATTGCCCACCATGGGGGTGGAAATGACGCAGCCAGCAGATCTAGCCATGGTTATGGAAGCATTTGAGAGTGAGCAATCGTCCGTCACTGCCCGGCAGATCAAAACCTGGACAAGCCAGGACCCCTTATTATCTCTAGTCAAAAGCTGTGTGCTTCACGGGAGCTGGTCCAGTGTCCCAGTGGAAATGCAGGAAGAGATAAAGCCGTTCCAGCGGCGCAAAGATGAAATTTCTATACAGGCAGACTGCCTTCTGTGGGGCAATCGAGTAGTGGTCCCCAAGAAGGGCAGAGACATCTTCATCAATGACCTCCACAGTACCCACCCAGGCATCGTAATAATGAAAGTGGTAACCAGATCCCACGTGTGGTGGCCCGGTATCGATGCAGACTTAGGAGTCCTGTGTTCACAGATGTAATACATGCTCGCAGCTATGCAATGTACCCAGGGAGACGTCGCTAAGTTTATGGTCTTGGCCCTCCAAACCGTGGTCTAGGGTACACGTCGACTATGCAGGCCCTTTCTTGGGCAAAATGTTCCTTGTAGTTGTAGACGCGTACTCCAAGTGGATTGAATGTGAGATAATGTCGGCTAGCACATCTGCCACTACTGAAAGCCTGCGGGCAATGTTTGTCACACATGGCCTACTCGATGTCCTGATAAGCTACAACGGGCCATGTTTTACCAGTGCTGAGTTCAAAGAATTCACGACCCGTAACGCGATCATACATGTCACATCTGCCCCATTTAAACCAGCATCCAATGGTCAGGCAGAGAGAGCAGTGCAAACCATCAAGCAAGGCTTGAAGAGGGTAACTGAAGGCTCACTGCAAACTCGCCTATCCCGACTCCTGCTTAGCTACCGCACGAGACCCCACTCACTCACTGGGATCTCACCTGCTGAACTGCTCATGAAAAGAGCACTTAAGACAAGGCTCTCGTTAGTTCACCCTGATCTACATGAACAGGTAGAGAGCAGGCGGCTTCAGCAAAGTGTATACCATGGTAGCGCAAATGTGTCACGCGAGATTGAAATCAATGATCCTGTATTTGTATTAAATTATGGACACGGTCCCAAGTGGCTTCCCGGCATTATCATGGCCAAAGAGGGGAGCAGGGTGTTTCGGGTCAAACTTTCAAATGGACTCATTCACCAGAAACATGGACCAAATCAAACTCAAGATTTACGGACTATCCTGAGCAACCCACCTTGGACCCTACCTTTTTTGATCCCCCAACATACACACCAGTGGCAACCGGCACCACGAAGCAGAACCCATCATCCACAGCAGCCCAGCAGGGCCCAACACATCAGGCAGCCCAGCGAGTGCCAAACAAATGATTCAACAACACCAGCTTTCACACTGAGACGATCAACCAGGGCAAGAAGGGCCCCAGATCGACTCACATTGTAAATAGTTACACTATTGACTTTGGGGAGGGGGGGGGCGGGGGGAGAGTGTTGTTATATATGTATACTTGTATTAACTCTGTACAGCCACCAGAGGGCTCATTCCCGGAGTCCCAAAGGATCCCATAATCCCTTGGGAGCACAGGTATTTAAGGAGGCTTCACAGGTTGGAGAGGCACACTAGAGACTTGTAATAAAAGACTAAGGTCACACTTTATTTTGAGCTCACAGTGTGCAGTCTGACTCTTTCTCCATACACAACAGCTACGTTACACTCGGTCCCTTCTTCCAAGTTGTTAATATAGATTGTAAATAGTTGGGATCCCAGCACTAATCCCTGCGGCACCCCACTAATTACTGATTGCCAAAGCTCTACATGGAAGATAAGCTAAAATCAATAGGAATTCAGTATAAAGCAAGGATAAGAAATTGGCTGAGTAATAAGAAATAATAATTGTGTAAGGTGTATTAACACTCAAGGAAAGGTTTTGAGAGTCCTGCAGGAGTCAATGCTTGGAGCTTGGTTGTTTCTAATATGCATTAATGGCCTGTCAAAACCAAATGTAAATATGAGGACACTAAAATAAGAAACAGTAGAGGCAACTAAAAGTTTATTGCATTTAGACCAGCTTTGCCACTCAGGAGAGCAGAGCTCCTTAGAGCAGAGAAGGATAAGAGGAGATTTGATAGAGATGTTTAAAATCATTAAGGATTTAGATAGAGTAAATAAAGAGAAACTGTTTCCAATGGCTGGAGGGTCAATAACCAGAGGGGACAGATTTAAGTTGATTGGCAAAAGAACCAGAGGCAGCATGAGGAAAAACTGCATGCAATGAGTGGTTAGGATTTGTAATGCACTGCCTGATAGGATTCAATAGTAGCCTTCAAAAAGGAATTGGATAAATACTTGAAGGAGAAAAATTGTCAGGGATATGGGGAAAGAGCAGCAGAGTGGGACTAACTGGATTGCTCTTTAAAGAACCAGAGCAGACCCGATGGGCCTATTGGCCTCCTTCTGTGCTTATACTGTTCTGAGATTCTATAATTCTAAATACATATTAAATTAATGATTTAGAAAATATGCGCAAGAATCCTTGCCCTTTCCCTGTATCCTTCGATTTTTTTTCTTTGATATTTATCCATTTTCTTTTTTTTTAAACTATTACTCCATGTTCTAACAACCTTCTCCATAACAAAGTTCTCCTAACCTCTCCTTACATTGCATTGGTGATCTTAAATGTACACCCTCTTGTTACTGATTCACTGACCAGTGGAAATGGGTTTTCCCAATTTACTATATCAAAATCCCTTAACTTTGAATACCTCTATTAGATAGCCTCTTAATCTTGTGTCTGTTGGAAAACGCTCCAGTTTCTCTTGTAAATTACACCTGTCTTCCCTGGTCTCATTTTAGGGCATCTCTTCTATAACCTCTCCATGGTCCTGATATCCTTCCTAAACTGCGTAAAACTGGACGCAGTATACTAACTGTGGCGTAATCAATTATTTGTATTGGTTTAGAAACATAGAAAATAGGTGCAGGAGTAGGCCATTCGAGCCTGTACCACCATTCAATATGATCATGACTGATCATGTAACTTCAGTACCCCATTCCTGCTTTATCTCCATACCCCTTGATCCCTTTAGCCGTAAGGGCCACATCTAACTCTCTTTTGAATATATCTAACAAACTGGCCTCAACAACTTTCTGTGGGAGAGCATTCCACAGGTTCACAATTCTCTGAGTGAAGAACTTTCTCATCTCAGTCCTAAATGGCTTACCCCTTATCCTTAGACTGTGACCCCTGGTTCTGGACTTCCCCAACATCAGGAACATTCTTCCTGCATCTAACCTGTCCAATCCCGTCAGAATTTTATATGTTTCAATGATATCCCCTCTCATTCTTCTAAATTCCAGTGAATATAAGCCTAGTTGATCCAGTCTTTCTTCATATGTCAGTCCTGCCATCCCGGGAATCAGTCTGGTGAACCTTCGCTGCACTCCCTCAATAGCAAGAATGTCCTTCCTCAGATTAGGAGACCAAAACTATACACAATATTCCAGGTGTGACCTCACCAAGGCCCTGTACAACTGCAATAAGACCTCCCTGCTCCTATACCCAAATCCTCTCGCTATTAAGGACAACATGCCATTTGCCTTCTTCACCGCCTGCTGTACCTGCATGCCAACTTTCAATGACTGATGTACCATGACACCTAGGTTTCGTTGCACCTCCCCTTTTCCTAATCTGTCACCATTCAGATAATATTCTGCCTTCCTGTTTTTGCCACCAGTGAATAACCTTACATTTATCTACATTATACTGCATCTGCCATGCATTTGCCCACTCACCTAACCTGTCCAAATCACCCTGCAGCCTCTTAGCATCCTCCTCACAGCTCACACTGCCTCCCAGCTTAGTGTCATCTGCAAACTTGAAGATATTACATTCAATTCCTTCGTCTAAATAATTAATGTATATTGTAAATAGCTTGGGTCCCAGCACTGAACCTTGCGGGTACCCCACTAGTCACTGCCTGCCATTCTGAAAAGGACCCGTTTATTCCTACACTTTGCTTCCTGTCTGCCAACCAGGTCTCTATCCACGTCAATACATTACCCCCAATACCATGTACTTTACTTTTGCACGCTAATCTCTTGTGTAGGATCTTGTCAAAAGCCTTTTGAAAGTTCAAATACACCACATCCACTGGTTCTTCCTTGTCCACTCTACTAGTTACATCCTCAAAAAATTCTAGAAGATTTGTCAAGTATGATTTCCCTTTCATAAATCCATGCTGACTTGTACTGATCCTGTCACTGCTTTCCAAATGCGCTGCTATTACATCTATAATAATTGATTCCAACATTTTCCCCAGCAACGATGTCAGGCTAACCGGTCTATAATTCCCTGTTTTCTCTCTCCCTCCTTCTTTTAAAAAGTGGGGTTACATTTGCTACCCTCCAATCCATAGGAACTGATCCATAGAATGTTGGAAAATGACTACCAATGCATCCACTATTTTCTCGGGCCACTTCCTTAAGTACTCTGGGATGCAGACTATCAGGCCCTGGGGATTTATTGGCCTTCAATCCCATCAATTTTCCTAACACAATTTCCTGACTAATAAGGATTTCCTTCAATTCCTCCTTCTCGCTGGACCCTCGGTCCTCTAGTATTTCTGGAAGAAACACAGAACACAGAAAATAGATGCAGGAGTAGGCCATTCGGCCCTTCGAGCCTGCACCGCTATTCAATGAGTTCATGGCTGAACATGCAACTTCAGTACCCCATTCCTGCTTTCTCGCCATACCCCTTGATCCTCCTAGTAGTAAGGACTACATCTAACTCCTTTTTGAATATATTTAGTGAATTGGCCTCAACAACTTCCTGTGGTAGAGAATTCCACAGGTTCACCACTCTCTGGGTGAAGAAGTTTCTCCTCATCTCGGTCCTAAATGGCTTACCCCTTATCCTTAGACTGTGACCCCTGGTTCTGGACTTCCCCAACATTGGGAACATTCTTCCTGCATCTAACCTGTCTAAACCCGTCAGAATTTTAAACGTTTCTATGAGATCCCCTCTCATTCTTCTGAACTCCAGTGAATACAAGCCCAGTTGATCCAGTCTTTCTTGATATGTCAGTCCCTATTTGGTTTGTTACTATTTATTTTCAAAATCTGTTGGGGTGATTTAATTTAAAAGTGTCTTGGGAATGTTTTTTAGATTTTTTATTTGGGTTTTTTGAAAAATTATTTTAATTCTATTTTTGGTGTTAGTCCCAACCGCAGCCTCGGGGTAAATTTTGATAGGTTTTTAAAATTTTTCGCTCATTTTCTTTAGGCATCGCCCAATCTACCCTAAATTACATTTTTCACCCAGATTGGGGGTACAAGGCCCATGTTTTTCGCTGGGCGGATTAAAAAAATACATTTCGGTAAGTTTTCGCCGGCGATAATCTTTCCAGCCGTTGCGGTTTTTTGGGCGGCAATCGGGCGCTGGGGAAATTCTAGCCCATGGGGATCGGGCGGGAAAGTGGAGCTAAGGTCGAAGATCAGCCATGATCCCATTGAATGGCGGAGCAGGCTTGAAGGGCCGCATGGCCCACTCCTATTTCTTATAACAGCGACAGAACGGAGGACCCGTTAATCTGGTCGAAGGGGAAGTGTTGGTAGGACACCGGGAGAACTTGCTGTTCCTCTTGCTGCACAGTGCAATGCCCCCCAGAACGGGCAGACATGGTCTTGGGGAAACAGAGAGACACTGTCCCAGGGCTTCACAGAATATCGTCTCCTCCCTCTTAAAGCCATAACGCTGTCGCTATGAAGGTTATTTGTTTCTTCCTTAGTGAAGACAGAACCAAAGTATTTGTTCAATTGGTCTGCCATTTCTTTGTTCCCATTAAAAATTCACCTCATTCTGACTGCAAGGGACCTACATTTGTCTTCACTAATCTTTTTCTCTTCACATTATTTGTTATGCTCTATATCCTATTTCTAACATCTTGTATTCCATGTTTTTTTAAACTTGCCCTCCCATTCTTAAAGAGTAGCTACCTCAACGCCTAAGTCTTTCTGTTCCTTTATTTGTTTTTCTTGTCTCTGATATCCCCTTATTCCTCTCAATGTGTTAACCCACATTTCTCCCTATAAAATGTCATCTGACAGCGCATCACAACCTGGCAACTTACATTACTCTGACCCCAGTCTATCTTTAGATAATTACCAAGTCACCCATTATTACAGCCCTGTTGTTCCTGCGGTTTTCCCCACAAGGAAACTCCCGTCCCGAATAGTCCCTGAGGTGAGGAGGGCAAGGCAGGGACGCGGTGCACTACGGGATTGCTGGCAAGGCGGCCGTCGCGCGGTGCATCGTGGGAGTCCTGGCAGACAGGGATGCCGCGGCGTGGTGGATTCTGGGTGTTTGTCAGGCCTGTTTTCACTCGCTCGAGCGGCTGCTGGAGGTAAGAAAGTGGCGTGTAACGAATAGTGGCGCTAAGAGGTTAAAATCCTTTGCATAGAATATGCCGGGTGGAACTGATCCGAAGGCGGGCGAGGCGAGGTTGTGTAGAAAGAGAGTCAAATTCCTGCTAGTTAACGGGGAGCGTCAGCGGCCGGTCGGCTTTAAACGGCAGTTTGTCATCGGCGGCCGCAGCCACCGCCATTTTGTATCAAAGGAAAAAACCTGCAGAAGACGCGCAGAGAAAATACTGAACTACAGGGAGCAGCAGTAGACCTGTAGGCAACAAATACACTTTCAAGAGGAATAACTAAACCTTCGGGATCAATATAAACCACTCGAGGAGAAAAAGCCTCGGGGATCAACAAATAATCCTTCGGGTATAAAATAATACTCTCAGGGATCAACAAATGTACCTCGGGGAACAGCAAATACATTTCAGGGAAGAAGAAATAAACCTCAATGATCTGTAATAAATCTCAGGGAGAAAAAAAAAACTGCAAGCGAGCAACAAATAAATCTCAAAGTTGTAAATAAACCACAGGAAGCAAAAAATAAACCATAAGGAGCAAAATTAAATCTCCGGAGTAACAAATAAACCTCCAGGTAGCAAATAACAAGCCTCGCAAAATGTGACTAATAAAATGGAATAAATCTCCAGGAGCAAAAGACAAACCACAAAGAGCACGCATTAAACTATGGGATGCAACAAATTGGAAAATGTCAGCTGGTACATTAGCCTGCCTCATACTGTTGTGGTATCATTTGTAATCCCACCTGATATCTCTTTGAAAAGGCGAAATAAAATCTTAGACCAAAAAAGGGGAAATTTCTCCCAAGCCCCTGAAGGTGATTAAACAAGTTCCTATTTCCCAATGCTCACTTTCATCCTTCTGCCCACCCGAGAGGAATGACGGGCCTTGGTTTAATTTCACCCGGCAGCATTCACTCAGTACTATACTGAAGGCTTTTAAACTCAATAGCAACTAATGAACCTCCTCTGAACCTTTTCCAGAGCCTGTATATCAGTGCCATGTGAGGGGACCAAAATTGGGCACAGAGAAGCCTGACCAATGCATTTTACAAGGGTGGTACTAAATCAAAATTTTGTAATAGTGGAACAAAGAAATAAGCTGTAGGAAGCAAAAGAAAGTCCACAAGGAGGAACAACTTCACTTGAATCAAAAAACACAGGAAAACAAGTGAACCATTGAGCTGCAAATAATGTCGAGGGCAAAAATCTCAGGGAGCAAGAGATAAATCTTGGAGCAAAAGTTTGAACGTCGAGCAAAAAATTGACCAAGGTGTAAAATAATTAATTTATATGGAGAAATTAATCAATAGAGACAGAGAGAGCAAAGAATCTCTGATATAAATCTTAAAACAAATAATCTGGTTTATAGATTAAAATGCTGACCCTTGTTGGAGATGGCAATAATTTTGAGAGAATGTGTGCCAAACACCAAATGTTACATGTGGAAAGAAGATAAACCATGGGTAGTGTAAGTAGCAGTAGTGGAACTTTATGGAGAAACTCAAAAGTTATGAGGGATACAATGAATTGAAGAAATGGACAGCAACAAAAACTTGCATTTATGTAGCACCTTTAATGTAAAAAAATATCTCATGGTGCTTCACAGGTACAAGGAAAAAATGGTTGCCAAAGCAAAGAAGCAGATATTAGGAGAGGTGAAAATCTTGATCAACGGTGTAAGTTTTAAAGGAGGAGAAAGAGATGAAGGAAAGGAATTACAGTGCGTTGAATCTAGGCGAGTTGAAGGCACGACTGCCAACAGTGAGGTGAAAGGGGGTGGGGAGGGAATGCCAGAGGAATGTATTCACAGGGTTTGTCGTGCTCAAGAATATTTCAGAAATGGGAAGGAGTGAGGCCTTTGTAGGATTTAAACACAAGGATGAGCAATCATGGAAAAATGTGAAAAGGAGCAGAATGAATCTGCCAGGCAGTGAGTAATAAACTTGCTAGAGAGTTAGTCATGAATCTGAGGAAACTAGGCAGTGATAATTGTGCGAGTAAGAGCATAATGGGTCTGTGATTGAGAAAATAAACATTATAAACCTCTAAGGCAGTGAATATGTGGGCATTCACAAGTAACCTACAAGATAGTGAGTATAAAATTAGTTGTGAATAAGAAGATAATGATCTGGTACTTCAGACCTGGCATAAGAGAATATGAATCTGTAAAAGCTCTCAAACAGTATGTCTGCGAGTGATTGCAAGAGAATAATAAAAATACGAAAGAGTTATGGGACATTAGGCTTAAGTGGGGACATGAATATACTGTATTAAATTAGTGACTAATTTAAATATGAAAGTAAGTTTCAACACGACTTTTCAAAAAAAGAATTATGATTAACTTCTGCACCTGTTTGATTTTTCATGTCTATTTTTGAAATTGTCTGGTATTTTAAGAAGGGTCATAAATTTTGTCTCGAATTTTAAAAAGGAGTCATAAAGATAATTTCTCTCTTACAATAAACCTGAAAATGGGAGCCTGGTTGTGGACAATTGTTATATGGGGATGTATGGCGCAGTAAGTTGGACACCGAGCTTTCACCTCTGGGACCAATTCCATTCTTATATCCAGCAATAGTCTGCACCCAATTCAAATTCAGCCCAGACTGATGGAATGATTAATTTTTTGTACAGTGATGGTGGTTAGGGTCCTTTTGTGAAATGAGTTTGGGTGGTCTTAATCCAATTCCTAGGGAACATAGACTATAGCACAAAACTGTTTCTTATTTAGCATTATTTGGATATCTTATTCAGAGAGGGCACAGGATGGTTGGTAAATGAAAAGAAAGTTGCACTGGCGCAGTAAGGTGTGATTAACTGAGGCAAGTTGTTGGGGCAGAGTAGATGGATCTTTACTCTCTAGCTGCGAGTACTTGGTGCTGATACTGGGTGTCTGAAAGAGGAAGAGTTTCATAACAAAAAATGGGTTTGTGTACCCTCAGGCCTGAATAAGCTCGAATCAGTGAGCCAACATGGGTGCTCCAGAATTCTTTCCATAGAATAGAGTGTGGGGTGGGAGACATTGTTGCTGAGGGCATGGTTGATGCAACTGCCCTCAAGCCAGCTTGGATTAAAAATCAAAATTTGTATATAGATGATAAATTCTATTTTACCTAAATGTGACAATAGTCTCGGTTATAGACTTACTACAGGTATTACAATTAAAGAACCCATTTCCATTTAATTTCATTTGAAAAGATAATGTGAGCTAAAATCAGAGCACTGTCATGTCTTTGGAGCATCTGATTAATTTTTTGTACAGTGATGGTGCCTGGTAAAGTTCTCATCCTCCCAATTTACTGTGCTCAACGCTATAGAATTGTTGGCCAGGGATGCTAGAGAGCTACTCCTGCCCATAGGACAATATCCACCATGTCTTAGGGAGAATACGAGGGGAAAGTCAGAATATTATCAATAGAGACCAGGAAACAAACAGTTTTTCTTTTGGTGGGGGGCAGGCATGATCTCACAAGCTGCTGACTTTCTTTTTAGGAGATGGAGTGTGTCTTGTTCTGTCCCTTCATGTCTCACAAATTGCTGCTTTGTCCTTGAGAGGGAATCCTCATAAGTCACTGCCTTCTGGGTCACTGCCATCAAATTGAGGAGGTGGACAAAGAAGATGTCTCAAAGTAACATTTGCTGAAAAGTGTACTATCTTTGTTTAGTACAAGAAACGACTGCTAATCTTTCAAATAAGTAACTTTTAATTAATTTCGTAAAATGGCTAAAAATCCAGTTTGAGGTATATCTTTTCTGCACGGCGCACTGGATATTACACATGTACAAGCCATATTTTAAACTTATGTAATATTCATTTAAATTAATTTGGTTAATTGAAGATGCAGAAATTTGCATTTTTTAAAGGTGGATTGTAACTTCGCTGATATATGCAGGAAACCCACTAGCCTAATGGATGTGGATAAAGAAGTGGATTAAGAACATTATGGCGTCTTACCGTGGGACTGAAATCTTCAGTACAAACACTTTACTTCCTGAATCAGCATATAGGCTTTTATTTTAGGCTTTCTTGTATGCTGTTGAGAGGCATTTACTGTCTTAAAACATTGACATGACATTTTTATTTTTAAACAGCTTATTTCAAAGAATTAAACATGAAGAATGGTGTGGGGATGCATTTTGCACAAAGTACTCCCCATCTCATGGTGTGGAGAGGGAATTCCTTTTTGAGATATCTTGATTGAAGCAAGATATTTTTGAAGAGCTGTTATTTTGATATCTGCTCATTTCCCAAGCCACCCCAGTGTCCCTCGTGTGTTTTGGAGTGCATCTGTTGATTTTTTTGCTCCTCTAATTCTCCTCCTTTCCAAAGATGCTGTATAACATCATACATGCTGACCATCCTCCAGTACCTCATCCAAATGGCCATTGCTCATATTTATGGTGAGGCAGTGAGGAATGGCTAATCAATGCAAAATATTCTTGTCCTCATCTGTTGTCCATAGATACGCACTTTATTGGCTAATTGACAATGCTGGTCATCACAGCTAAACTTGTCCTTGCCTGACATGTATGTAGATGCATTTTTAAGAGGAGAATAGATTGAACCTGAGCCCTTCCTGATCTGCTGCTCACAGGTCAGTAAATTTACCAGTTGAGACTCCCACCTACAGAAAAGGCACTGCTGACTGCATATCGAAGCATATTCAAGAATGATTGTTGACAGATTATGGTATCAAAAATTGGAGCCTTTCTGGGGTGCATGTGTACTGCCCATAATATATGCTGCTGAAGTGGCTTGGGATCTAGGTAGAGATACAAAATAATGGTAGTTCTCATGAGGTGAAAAATAAATTAATCTCTGAACAGGTAGAAGATAATTTGTTCATTTTGTTAATTAAAAAGGGGATTGTACCTTGCAAAGAAATTACTTTAGCTGTTTCTTCATAAAGTGGCATTGGTAGTAGTTGTAATTCTAATCTATAACTTAAAACATTCCAGTAGAGTATTTGGAGCATTCTTATCATAAGAGGGTAAATTTTTTTTGGAAGAGTAGACAAATACAATAGGCTCACTTCAGCTGATGCGGGTTGCAGGCTTGTGGGTTGGAATGAGTTAACATTTATTTTTAAAAACACTCTGAAGGACCATTAGTTAAAATGCACCCAAGCTTATTTTTAAAATAATTTAGTATGCACTCCTGAAAGAAAGTGAAATTGAAAAAAAGTACTATCTGTAAACTCGAGGAATATTTTATTTTGTTGAGACACACATTTATTAATGACAGGAAAATCTCTGCTGAATGAAGCAAGGCTCATGTGCACTGGGGAAGTTGAAAAGCCACCACATAGAAAACATCTCATCAGTTTTTTTCCCCTTGCTGCTACAATTTATTTCTCGAAACAGAAACCATTCAGTTTTGTTTGCTTTGCAGTATTTCCAATTGACCTAGATTTTCAGCTGAAGTGGAGAGTTATACAGTGATTTCCATTGAATCAATGTTTTTGACTTTTAAATATGTTTGAAAGATACATAAAACAAGATTTATTGCGGTACAGGTTAAGGAGATCAATTGATGTACATTGCAATGAACCCCCTTAAGAAAAACCTGTGACTAAATGCTCTGGGAATCATTTGTCCTTGAGAAATTATCTCCGAACCATATACTGTAGGAACTAAGCAATTTACTAAATGCACAAATTGACATCCAGTTGGGGAAAAAGCTCCTTTAAAAGACTTCTCCGCTTTCACTTCAGTTACTTTTATCTTTTCACATTGTTTAACATTTGATGGTCTGCATAAGATGAAGCCACCACTCAACATCTTTGGGCTTCCCACCCGCAATACTTGCCAAATTATTTTCATTATGTTACAGACTGTAACTATATGAACTGTCTGCTATGTCATGATAAAAAGTGAGTTCTGTAAGCAAACTGATCCTTATGATGCAAAGTTGCTCCATATGCATGCATTGTCAGAGGCTGTGGTCATTTTTTCAGTGCCTTCTAAAGAGACACTGTTCTCTTTCCCTTACATCCATGATGACTTTGATGCTCTCTGCTACATTAATGATGTCAGATTCTTCAGCCCCTATTGTTTTTTTTCACTGTGGGCATAGTCGCCCTTCATCTCTCATCAGGATTGCCTGCCGGATCCTTGCTTCTTCATTGTATTGTAGCCCAACAAGTCCCCATCTACCGTCCACTTGACTGAACTTTTTCTCGCCTTGAACAGCTTCTCTTTTAACTTCACTCCAGATAACTTCCAAATAAAATGTGTAACTGTGGGGACGGCATGAGTCCCAGCTTATGTTTCTTTTTGTAGATTATGTTGAGCATTTTTTGTTTCAGACCCAATTCCAGACTGCCTCTTCAATTATGCTGCTTCTTTCTGTCTCTTTGATCATGAGAATTTTATTAACTATGCTGTCAATTTCCACCCATCCCTCACTTCATGGTCCATTTCTTAACTCCTCTCTGCCCTTCCTGGACTTCTTTCTATCTGTGACAGTGGGCTTTCCATAAATATCTTTTACAAGCATACCAACTTTCACAGTTGCAGGAGTCTGCATCTTCCCACCCTGTCTTCTGTAACAATTCCATTTCTTTCTCCGTTTCAGTTACATCTGCTCTGGTAACAACCTTTCACACCAGAAATTCTTAATTTTCATCAACTGAGGATACCATCTGTACTGGTCAACATGGCCCTTGACCATTTTCTGTTCTTCTGCCCAGACTGCCTCCTGTCCTCTCACACCCAAGAGACAGCCCCCGAGTCCTCATCTTCCATTCCAGCAGTCTTCATATTTGCCAGAACATCTCCGCCATTTCTGCCACCTACAACATAATCCAGCACTAAATCCATCTTCCCGTATCCACTTTCCAGGGGTATAATTTACAAGTATTTCTTCTAATCTAGTATACAGCATTTGTGCTCATGGTGTGGTCCCTTCTACACAGGGAAAAGCAAATGCAGACTAGGTGACCACTTTGACAACCTCCGTTGGTCTGTAAGTGCAACCCCGAGCTGCCTAAGGCTCATCACTTAAACTCCTCCTTCCATTTCTGCTTTGACCACTATCATCAGCCTTGTGTCCTGTTCCAAGCAATAATCTATCCTAGGCATCCTGTAAGCCTCTGGTCTAAACATTGATTTTAGTAACTTTAGACTTTAGCTATATTTTCATTTTCAAACCTGTTGTAATTTCATAACTACCTCTCAGGTTTTCCAAATTTCCAATTTTCTTGCACTTTCCTCAAGCCTCTCACTTACTTAACCATTTACATGTTCTTTATTTCTTTAGTATCTTAGTTCTTTAGTGCTTCGGTCTATTACTTGACTGAGATAATCTGTTATATCATTCTATTCTGCTTCCTCTCGGTTTGTCGTTTTTATATATATTCTTCCCTCTTTCTGAATGTATTAATATGCCTATCCATCTTCTTTTTCAGTTCTGAAGAAGGGTACACAACTATCTGTTCTCTCCATGGATGCTGATTGACCTGCTGTGTGTTTCCAACTCTTTCTGTTTTTGTTTCAGACTTCAGCATTTGTAGTATTGTATCGGCTTCAATACTTCGGCCACACTGGTAGTCATTCACTTGTGCTAGCTGGGTGGGTCTGCTGAATTTTGCGAAATCTTCCTTAATCCTAGCAAGCATTGCTCTGCTCCAAAATGCACTTTTAATGCATTTTTTAAGTAATTCACTGGATGTATTGTTTAATATTGTTCCCACTGTACTGAGTTGGGTGAAATTCCAACATTTACTTCAGACAAGCAATCACTCTTCAAAGTGGAAGAAATTTGTGCTAGTCAAGCTGGGGAATTAAATCATTTTGGAACCCATTGTGAACATTTTGTCCCTGTGAATGCTTGCTGCTTTGTAGAACTGCAGCCATTTGAATTTGGGTTAAGACAACCCAAATTTATTCACTTGGTTGCCTTACAACTGGTAAAGAGAGAGGACTTTCAATTCAAGGCTGAATTCAAACTTGTCTGAGTTCAAAATGGTAACATTGTGTATTTCTCTCTCATGGGTGGGGTGAATTTCCTTGGAGTCTCTCCCGCTCTGCCACCATAGCTTTGGCAGAGGTTACGGCAGCAGAGGAGGATTACTCTGGAAAAATTCATTTCCTTGTGCTATTTTTACATGAGGGTGATTGTTTTTTTAATCACGCATTTAACCAAAATTACTAGAACTTGTAGTTTAAAGGTCAAATTAATTGCGTTCATGTCCAGAGCGGGCTCGGTTGTGAAAAATGTTGTTGCAGAAATAATGAAATAAAGAGCCTTATCTGAGGTAAAGGTGTCAGCCGTGACTCAGTGGGGAGCACACTCACCTTTGAATCAGAAGGTTGTGGGTTCAAGTCCCAATCCAGAAACCTGAGCGCAAAAATCTAGGCTGACACTTCAGTGCAGTACTGAGATAATGAGATGGTGTCAGAGGTGTCATCTTTTTGATGAGATATCTGCCACCTCAGGTGAATGTAAAAGTTCCCATGGCACTATTTATTCCTCAACCAATGTCAAAAACACCTGGTCATTACCTTATTGCTGTTTGTGGGACCTTGCTGCATGCAAATTGATTGCTACCTTTTCTATATTACAGCAGTCACTACACTTCAAAAGTACTTAATTGGCTATAAAGTGGTTTGGGAAGTCCTGAGGTTGTGAAAGTTGCTATATAAATGCACATATTTCTTTCATTTTTCTTTTGCCATACCCTCAGATAAATAAAGTATTTTACAGCTAACGGATTACTTTTGAAGTGCAGCCACTATTATGTAGGCATTGCAGCAGACAATTTATACACATCAAGGGCTTACAAACACTATGTGAATGAATGACCAGGTAATCTATTTTGATAGCATTGGTACTGAAAAAAACTTAATTTGGTACCAAGATGAGGAAAAATTCACAGCTGATCTCTCTCAGGCAGTCCCTCAGAGTTGAGGATGACTTGCTTCCGCACTAATGAGTTCTTGAGTGTCATGAGAGGCCTGACATTCCAGGTCCTGAACTTCATTTTAAAGGATGGAAGATGCCTGTACGTGAATTCTTTTAACGTGGGGTGTTCGTTGCACACCAGCTACCACACGGGCTTGACAGCAAGGTCTTGGTACAATGGCAAGGGGATCCAAGATGACTAGAGGCCAGGCTCTGTTGCATGGCCTAGCACACACACACACACACACACACACACTCCTACTCTTCCCCCACCTTCCTTCCCACAGGTCCTCTCTCCCTGGGTTTCAGAGAACGCAGTGTAGGCCTCCCGACCTCGCTGCTGGCTCGTGCTGCACCTTCCTTGGGCCTCGCCCTCACTGCTGGTCCACGCTGCACCACTCCTGGGCCTCGACCTCGCTCCTGGGTCCCATCCTCACTGAACCCCTCCGGACCTCGCTCGACCTCCTGACCTCGCTCCACCACCATATGGACTGCAGCAGTTCAAGAAGGTGGCTCACCACCACCTTCTCAAGGGCAATTAGGAATGGGCAAAAAATGCTGGCCTTGCTAGCGACGCCCACATCCCAGGAACGAATAAGGAATTTAAAAAAAACTCCGCTCTGCCCATTAGTCTCGATCTAACCACTGAATGTCGCTACAAATAGCAATGACAATAGTTTGAGTTAACTGGGAACTTTTTATAAGCAACTTATTGCACACTCTTTAAAAATGGAATACTGTTGTTCAGTCCACTATAAAACGCACATCACTTGGCGCATACAGCACTGTGTTGCCCCTTAGGCACTTTGTTATTGGTATTTGTTTAGTTTGGATTGCAGGAGATTTTGCAACTCTGATAAGGGAGATGAATTTTGCAGCGTAAATACAAAGAGCAGGCACACAAGGTGCTTTTCCCAATCCAAACTTACAAGTCCCAATGTGAAAGTACCTTTTAAGAGCACACCAATGATAAGATTAGAAAGTATGGAAAATAAAAGGGCATCAAGCATCTTCCTTTCATTGACATTGTATCATTGTACAAAAATCCTAATCTCAAATCTTGCTCAAGTTATATGTTATATTCCTGTCCTCTAGTTCCAAGTTCATGGTCCATAGTTAAATATCCTACTTGCATCTCATCTTTCATTCCTGTATGATTTTTAAAAAACTGACTTTTCTTTTTTCTGATGAAAACAAGTTTATTTCTATGAATCTTTCTTCATAACTCAGAATCCAGTATCCTGGAATTATCCTTGTTACTCTTCTCTGAATCCTCCTCAGCACATCAATATCCCATTGAATGTATTGTTGCCAGAGTTGTACAAACTATTCTAAATTTTGCATCACCAATCTACATGCAAGGTTAGAAGAACCTTCAGTTTGTATCCTTGTGATGCATTCCACTCAACTTTTGTTAATGAACGTTTTCTTATCATGCACAATTCATGTTCATTGTTCCAGTATATGATTCCTTTTATATAATTTACTTTTAAAATCCACCTGTTGTTCCTGAGCCCATCTAGCTCTCATGAATGCTATCATTCACTCTTCTACTTGTCACATTTTGTTTCACCGTGTTTTAAATCACCATACATACTGGATTTTGTTTTGGATCAAAGCCCAACTGGTTGAATTGTGAAATCTGTTTTCTTGTGTGACCATGAAACTTGGTAACTTATATTTTGGAGATTACAATAACATGGTGAACCTTTAAGCGGCTTTGAAGTAATCAATTTAGCTGTTTAAAAGCGAGTGTACTCTGCAATGAGAGTAAAGCCTCCACCTTTTATCGCTGGTCTGTTCAACTGTAACTACTTATTTTCTTTTCGTATAAATTATGTATCTACCCAGTCCTTTTTGAAGAGAGGAACAAAACCAGCAAGTGCTGTGAAAAACCCTGAAGTATTGAATTTATTTCTGAACAGCCTTGGCTTGTACATTTTGTAAGGATAAATTATATGTAGCCATCAAAAATTAGTTTACATTGCATTTGCTTAAGTTTGTGTATTTTGCAGACCTATGCTTTTAAATTGACTGCGCAATGTATGCCAGTGTTAATGTGTTATCGACAATCTTTTCAGCACTAAATGACTACTGCAGTGAATTTAATGTACTTTACATGCTTGGTAACCAACATTGTAGGTCAAGAATGACACATTTCAGAAGGTAGAGTCTTATGTGATTAATGTGGCTGGTGGACACTGGCAATATAACATTTTGTAGACTGCATTTATATTTTCTTCTAGAGATATCCTCGGTGAAGCATTTAAAACCTTTTTTCTACATATGGAAAGACTTGCATTTAATGTATTAATGGTGCTTGTACACCATCATGTTATATGCATTGCATATAATTTTGTTCATGCTGCTCTATCCTTGATTGCATATTTGCAGGATACCTTTTTTAAGGTAAGTTTTGTAGAGTTATTTGTAGAGTGGTTTCAAGAGCAGAAAAATGGGTTACTCTATAAATTTCATCCATACTGCTGTATAAATATTGCACT
This sequence comes from Pristiophorus japonicus, assembly GCF_044704955.1. NCBI lineage: Eukaryota > Metazoa > Chordata > Chondrichthyes > Pristiophoridae > Pristiophorus > Pristiophorus japonicus. The sequence continues at coordinate 72,023,539 of NC_091980.1, read as the reverse complement.
GAATTCTATTTTAAACTACTTGCCTTTCTGCAGATCACTTTTGAATTTCAGAACTTGAAGCTTACTCTAAACTCTATCCTTGCGATTCTTTCGTATTCTTGGATCTAATGTTTTTCTTTTAACTTTCAGCCTGACAAAAATTCTTGGAGAAATTACATCCCTGTAGTTTATGAAATCGGCCATCTTTTAGACCAAGTTAGACAGTGAAACAACTTTTTTAGAACTTCTACTAACCAAGAAAGAACTTCTAGCCTGCTTTTACCAGTATTGGAGTATACACTCTCTCTTGTGCCAAAATGGCAAGTTTTGGCAGGGGCCAGAGCAATCAAATGCGTACTAAGAGGAAGAGTCGTTTTCATGATGCAGATGCTGGAGGTCTTGCTGCAGGTCCATCTCTGAATATCCAAGCAGCTCTTGGGACATTGTGCCAGAATCCACACTTGGCTGGCTTAATAAATTCTGGACAGGGTCAGAATTATGGCCTACATGGTGCAGGACAGGGTCAGAACTTTGGCTTACAAGGTGTGGGACCGGGTCAGAACTTTGGCCCGCAAGGTGTGGGACAGGGACAGAACTTTGGCCTGCAAGGTGTGGGACAAAGATCTAAAGGTTTGATGTCTTCAACTGGTGGCCCCTCACGATACAGCGATACAGCTAGCAGTAGCTTGCCTTCCTTGTTTGGAGTTAGAAATCAGAATCAACAATCTCACGCTGTTCAGAAACAGATTGATGCAGACAGGGCCAGTAACATTTTAGCTGCATTTGGCCTTTCATCCAGGGATTTGGATGAACTGAGCCACTACCCTGAAGATAAACTTACACCTGAATCCTTGCCAGAAATTCTTATGGAGATTAAAAGGAGACGAGCTAATGAAGGAACAGCTTCAAAATACAGCAGAGGTGATGGTTCTCTACGACATGACCGTTCCTACAGAATCTCTCATGATGACTGGGAGGAAGAAAGACGCTTTAGGAAACGCAATTATGGAAGTCGTGATTCCAGTCTTGACTCTGTGGTTGAATATAGCCACGGTCATTCTTCGCGAGAGTCAAGTTCTAGATATGACCGGAAGGACTATGAGCGTGAACGATTAAGAGGCAATGATGACTTCTCCAGAGAGGAAATGCACCTCTCTGAGCCCTCACACAATTTCAATAAATTTGATTCTGATTATGGAAGAGGTGCTCGTCTTCCTTCTCCTCGTGCACATGAAAGGTCTCTCTTTGAGAGAAAACGAGGATCTCCTTCATTGAACAACATAAACGATTACCATGGTTTCTTGCCAGCAGTCTTCCCCTACTTGTGCTCGCTGTGTGATCTAACCATTCATTCTGTACAGGTGAGTGACCTCTAACTTCTTTAAGAATTGCTTAATTAAAAAAAAATAACTATTACAGCTGCAGCTCTCCTTGGACTTGGAAAACATCATTTGGTTTTAAGATTGTCTTAGATGATTTTCTGGATAATCTTTGCTTCTGATGCATTGTTTGACAGTTTCAAATATATGATGCAATTAAATCTACTTTTCTACACATTCTTATCTTTCAGTGGAGAGCTCTATTTGTGTAAATTAAGTCCTTATTAAATATTGGGCTTGTCATTGTGTTTCGGCTAGGCTTAGCTTCTGCACAGTCCTGGCTGCATACTTGAACTTCACTTTGTTCAAATTTGAGTAATGCAAGATCACTATTAAATCAATTTCTTCAGGTTAGAAACTCAAGAAGCCTTATGAAGTTTTCTAAGTCACTACTTTTGACCTGTTTTAAGATATGATTTTGTTTTTGTTAAGGGGGCAGTATTTTACCATATTTACTGACTGGATAGTCATATTTCCATATAATAAAAAGGGTCGCAACATGGTTCTTTTAAACTTGTTTCTATTGTTCTGTCACATGTATGACAACCAAAATCATTTTCCAAAGCTACAGCATTTGAAATTTGCTGTTCAAAATAAAATCTGATATATTTGGCTTTTTGACAGTTTACTTAACTGTCTTTTATCTGTTCATCCTCTCTTTTACTCTTATCTTCTGTCTTTAACCCCTATCAATCTTCCATCTCAATGATGGTGTTTCTTCCCTATGCTTCTTAGCATAGGTGTAATTGCTTGCTAAGAACTCTATAGAGTTTCAGCCACACCAAGAACCATGGGTGAGGCTTTCACTGTTTTACCTTGCGGATTCATAGGAACTGGGGGAAATGTTTAGAAAATAGTCAAAGCTTTGCCAAAACAGACAGTCGTGCTAAAAAGAGAGACTATTAAAGTTTTCGGTGGCTTATGACTGGTTTTCTGCCACCTAAATTACATTTATCATGATTTACAAATGTGAAGAGAATGTAATTGTGGTTTTTTTAGTTAGAATACATAATTCATATTCTAATATTGTGATATTTTTAGCATAGACCCAGATCAAATTCAGCTATATTTTTCCCTGAAACTTTAAGTTTGCTTCGTAAGCATTTGGCTTCTAACACTTAAATGCTAAGACCCGAATCCTATGGACTGTTGAGGAGCCAATGGTGATGACAGCCATTTAATACACCGATTGATAAAGTAATGGTAAAACTGAACCCATCAACAAAGGTGAGTGATTATAATATTCACTTAAAAATAACCCATGACCTCAGCATATAACAATGTCTCACTTGATTTCATCTAATAGGTTGGTAGAAATAAATGATGCATTATCCAAAGTTTTAAAATCTTGTTACAGGGGCTGCATTCCTATCCTATTTCAACAGTTTTTAATAATAAAATTGTGTTCAACAATCGTGATGTCTCTTCTGTTTTTTAAATTGTAACATGTTTTAAAGTCCCAGAGATTGTGAAAAAAGACATTCCTCTTTTACCATCAAAAATACAGATACCCTATGATGTGCTATCCATTTGTAGATATCTATGGCCAAATTCATGATCTGATAACAGTACTATAACTTGTGATACAGATATCCTTACAAAACATCTGTAAACAGTTGGGGAATTTTACAAAGACTGAAATAGAATGGATTTGAAGCTTGATTTAAAAAAAAATATTTTTGGTACTCCATAATTTTATGGATGCAGCTTTATTTTCATTTGCCATAAAAATTGTGAGGATGAATTTTAACTAGTTGCAAGTATCATGGGCCATAACTACTCACTACAGACTGTGCAACCAAATTAAGGAAGGGCTAGTTCAAAAAAGCCACATGGTCACATACTCAAAATTCTCTCTCTTTCCTTTTCCACATTGTCTCCTTCGGTTTTGGCAGTTGCACTTGCCCTTCCATGGTCTAAAATGGGATGTCTTTAAGGTATTCTTGCTCACTTTGAACAAAATAGGTTTCCAATTGCTAATATATGGAAAGACGTGAACAAAAAACTTGTGTTTCCTCATCCGTCTATTTCTTCCTCACAGTTCTGTGTCTCAGTCTTTTATTCTGCTTTTTTCTCTCATGCATCTCTCTGTTTTGCACATATGGTCTTTATACAATAAACTCCTTCATATTATTTCTGTAATATGGTGATATAGTAAACACTTCTTTGTAAAACCATGTCATATACACAAAAAATTAAAGCTATAATGGTCAGGTTTATTTCGATTTAGGAGAATTGATTATTGGGATACAATGTACCTTGAGTTAAGAACTATACAAATGAGTGTTGTTACCACGCATGGAAAGAAAGTTTACAATATTTCCTGATTTGGATACAGATCCTTAGTCCTTATTTCCTATTTGTATGCATTTCTTACTGCCCCATGGCTATTGCATAGTTTACTTACATTTACAGGACTTAATCATTTGTATTTGTTTCATATCTTTTAAAATTCAAAAACTGATCTGTTAAAGTGGCAGTTTTCTCATTTACCTTGAGACATTTGTGTGGGTAACATGGATGGTTGTTCTGATAGTTCACACCAGATCCTGATTTGGATTTGTTTTTCTCCTGTTCTTGTTTATCGTACATACATAGCTGAAGAGAACTCTAGTAGCATTCCTACAGTAATATTTGGCCAACATATAGCTTACAAATTCCCTTTGAGTAAACTACCTTGCACAAAAATGACTTCAATTCTAATTAGCTTCATGACTTCTGTTGGTTGATATTTATGTTATTATTTATTATTACAAATTTGACAGTCATCATGCATGTCTGATGAAAGAGCTTGACTGTGATCTTCCTTGAGCTAAATTGACTACATATGGATTATTTTAATGGAGAAACCATTGATCAAAGACCTAGAATTATATATCCAACCAAGTGTTGGTGACCCAGATAGCACAAAGCAAGCAGTTGTATCAGCAGCTAAAACTATTTTCCAAAATTATTTCTCTGCACACTTTGCAGGCGTTTGGAATCTTGTTGACACCTCCACAACCATTGTCATGTGGCAAGCCAGTAAAGGAGAATAGCACATGTGTGCTGCACTAGACTGGCCAAGAGTGTCAACTGGCTGCCTTAGTGAATGTTGGCTAGGGTTTGGAACATAAAACCAGCTGCATTCCATGGTGCATTAATCAGCTATTATCCAGTTTTGAAAAGCTTTCAGTGTACATTGAAACCGGAACTAAAGTTAAATATCAATACAGTTATGTGAGAGACCTTATACAGCATGCACTTGGATACTTTATTTTCCCTGCTATGAAAGTTGCTTGTCATAAAGATTTTTCCAGATGCGGCTGACATCATTCTCATTAATCGCTATTGTAGGCCAGTAAGTTTTGTTAAAATATGACTGTGTTAGTTACCTTCTCCAGAAATAAGATTTGCACTCACATGCTGCATACTTATAATATAATTCTAGCAAAGTAAATTTAGAGGAAACCTACTATAGATGGAAAACTTCAAAATCCTTTTAATAGAAAAAACACTTCAATTATAATGGAAATGTTACTAAAACTTTGCAGACACATTGATTTTAGCAAAACCATAATTTAGCAACTGCTAGTTAAAGTGGGGTATTTGTTAAGTAGTTATCCTTTAACCTGTGTAAGAGTTTTTAATTGAATTATTTATTTATTCAACAATTTGTTTCAAATGTCATTTGACTTCACCCTGTTCAGATTATCTCCATGAGATTTATTTCAGTGTATTCCCTAATAATTAGATACAAAACACAAACTATGTCATTAATTTCAGTGAATTGGTGTAGCTTGCAGATTACTTGTCTCTAATTATATTAACTACACATTATTAAATTTGTTGTGTCCTTCATCATTCAATTCAAAATTCTTATGTAGCCCTTTTTCCTGCGATGTCTGTAGGTGGCATTCTGATGGTCATTTCCCATCTTAATTTCATCTTGACTACATACGGATCACATATATTTGGAGGTGTCATGTGATGCTGCATTCCTTATTTTTTGAGTCTCCTTCACATTCTACTGCTCAGATAGAGAGAGACCGAAGCTAGAGAAGTCTCCTCAAAAACTTTCCCTCGCTCTTGCTGGCTGGCTCAATGTCCTCCAAAGAAATTTTGCATCTGTTCTCGACTGCGAATGCTCCTTGCTCAAACTTCTTAGTTGCTTCATTGCCCCTCTTTCCAGCTTTAGTGGCCTGTTCTCAGCCAATCGTACCCCGTCCTGCTCTTCAGCCGCTGCATGGCCTCTCTCCTCAGCCTTGCTGGCTCAATCTTGGTCATGAACACATCCTGTTCCTGTCTCTTAACTGCTGTTCATTCTGCCCGTCCCCCCCAGCTTCAGCAGCCCATTCATAGCCGCAAAATCTTCCTGCCCACCTCTTTGCAGCCTGTTACCCAAATTTGGTGGCCCAGTTCTCAGCTGTGAATATGCCTCGCCCCCCATCTCTCGCTCTCTCAGTTCAACTTTGGTGGCCTTCTACTTCTGATCTCTGCCTGCTGCCCCAAATTGATTGGTAATCTAGTAATTATCAACAGAAAATTAACTCTTATCGACATATTTTTTCCAAGGAATGATGAAACGAGGATGATTGTGGTAATCAGTTGTGTTAATCTGCATGATATTGTCACTGAAATGGCTGTGCCCTAGATCAAATGGGGTTGGGAAAGTAGCATGAGACATCAAGAAGGAAATGGGGCTGTTTAGCATACAGCAATATTTTCTCTCTCCTATATTTTATATAATGTTGAGCAATGGTTTGCAGTTCAGTTGAAATGGGGATGAAGCTGCAATAAAAATGTGTATTTGGTATCTGTAGTAGGGCTGTTTACTGAAGACTTCACAAACTCCAGGGCTATTTAAAAGGAAATTCAGTTCCTAGAAATATGCTGCAATTTTTATCGGTCCATTGTTGGAGGGGGAGGGTGAGAAGGAAAGGTATTTTGGGCTGGTTCTGTTTTGGAAACTTTTTGTATTGGTAGGAGATGGCTCATATATGTAGATGTGGGAAATCAAACTCCGTAATAAACGGGATGATGTTCAATCCTGCCAAAATCCTCTCATGTCAGGAGGTAAGATGGCTGTACTATTTGTTCATCAAATAGGTACTTGTGTTTAGCTCTGTTAGATCTCTTAATTTCCAATGAAATACGAACTCCGATGGTAGTTTTAACTTTTTTAATCTCGGCAGAGAGCAACAAACTGCTGGCTGATTGCCAGTTTCTTTGTCTTACTGAAATCACATGGTCAAAATGGCTGTATTTATGCCTGGATCAATTTACAGAAAAGAACTCGCCTTCTTTGACCTTATTGGCTCAATTGAAAGTCTTTTAACGTTTTATTGGCTCGCTACCCAAGGTCCGAAAATGTCACGTTGATTGATGAGTTAATGCAACATGCTGAGCAGCACGTAGCAGCCTTGACTTGGGGGTCTGTGAATTTTCACAGTCTGTCTAAATGCAGCCTGTTTGAATTCTCTATCAAGCTCCGAACATTAATTCTATCTGGACAAGAAGAACCTTTAGGGGCCAAATCCTATAGCATTAATACCAAAATTTAAAACCAAAGAAAATGTCCTAAATCAAGAAGAAAATCCTCTAGGCAACGGGTTCCTTCTCCATGAGAATGAAGCAATGACAAAACCTTAAATTTCATGTTCTATACTGCAAGCTGGGGCACTGTTTTATATTTGAATTAGACAAAAATTTAAGCATAAAATCTATATATCAAATGCACTCTGAGGAAAATCCACGTTGTCCTGATTTCCCATGGAAATGCTTAAGGATCACTATTATAGAGAATATTATAGAGAGTCTAATATGTTTGAAAGCTTTGGATAATACATAAACCTCAAGTGCTACATTGATCTTGAACCTTGCAAGTATGGCTATAAATGCACTCCCAGACAAAAAGATACTGTACTATTTTTGTTTTTGAGTTGATATGTAACTATTAATATTTGTACTTCACATTATCAATTTTGCCAATGTAATTCCATATTATGACAGGAATTGAGGTGTTTTTCATCATTATAACAGACCAGGATATTACGGGATCAGTTGGCACATCTGATAGGGAGTCTGTCCGAGATCTGTATGTGTAAGCCTTCCTATATCCAGTCAAGTTTAAGGAAACTATTCTCCTTCAAATCAAAATGGCAATCTTTGTTAAAATGTGGCATCTAATGGCGACCTTTTACACGGCTGGTGACCGTGTTTTCTAGTTATCTTGGTATCTTAAGCCATCAAATTGATTCTGTGGATATGGAGGAGCAGGCGGAAAACCAGATTGAATCATCCAGTCACAACAGCCGTGTTGGACAGATGAAGAATAGTCAGGATGCGGGGGGAGGGGGGGAGAGAGATTTAAACTCAACAGTGCCAATGTGAAGGAAACTAGTGCATGGTAATCTTTTTTTAAAGTAGTTACATTGTGCTGTCTGGAGAATGCGTCCACAAGTCTTTATATGCCTAAGGGTTAAAATCCAATGGGCCACATTGGTCTTATCCAATTCTGTGCATTTCTATTTCAGTTCCTATGTAAATAGTGTAAAAAGATTTCACTGATGATATCCAGTTCATACATGAGTGCAAAAGAAGTTTCACATACAATAAATTATACCAAATGCTTCATAGGAGTATATCAGACAAAAATTGACACCGAGCCAAAGAAGGATGTGTGCGTAAAAGCTTGGTCAGCGACAGGTTTTTAAGGAGCGTTTTAAAAGAGGAGAACGAGGCGGAATGGTTTAAGAAGGTAATTCCAGAGCTTGGCCTAGAAGGCACGGTTACCAATGGTGGGGCGAAGGAAATGGGGATGCACAAGAGGCCAGAGTTGGAGGAGCAGAGAGTTCTTGAAGGGTTGTAGGGGCTGGCAGGGGATTATAGAGATATGGAAGGGTGAGGCCATGAACAGATTGAACATAAAGTTCAGAATTTTTAAATTGAGGCAGGAGGACTGAACCAATGTAGTTTGGTGGGCATAGGGGCGATGGTGAAAGGGACTTGGTGTGGCTTAAGATACGGGCAGTTGAGTTTTGGCTGAGCTGAAGTTTATGGAGGTTGGAAGAAGGGAGGCTAGCCAGGAGAGCATTGGAATAGTCAAATCTGGAGGTTGAGGCGGAGACCGGCAATGTTAGAGGTACTTCAGAATCAAATAGGACGCCGAGGTTGCAAACAGTTTGGTTCAGCTTGAGACCATGGCCAGGATGGGATCGGTGGCTAGGGAAAGGTTTCTGTGGCACCGGCTGGAGACAATGGCATCGGTGTTCCCAATGTTTAATTGTGGAAAATCTCTGGCATCCAGCGCTGGATATGCAGAAAAGTAGCTTACAACACAGGCAGTGGAGGGGGTTCAAGAGAGGTGGTGGAGAGGTAGAGCTGGGTGGTGTCAGTGTAGCCGAAGGGCAGCATGTAGATGAGAAAAATGAGGAGCCAAAGAGATTCTAGAGGTAACAATATGGAACCGGGACGAGAGGCCATATCCAGAAAAGGGGATTCTCTGGATATGACCTGGATAAATAAAAATGGAACTAGGCAAGTTTGTCCCACTCAGCTGGACAACAGAAGAGCGGCATTGGAGGAGGAGGATGATGGTGTGGACAGCTGTGTCAAAGGCTGCAGACAAATTGAGAAGGATAAGGAGGGACAATCATATAGGATCCCTTCCTGAAGCAGAGAACATTCTGTCCAAAACTGAACCTTTCCAGTGGCAATGACACTTTTGGAGTCTTTATCTTGGCACCTTTTTTCCTCTGAGGATGCACTATTAGCCAGGGATGTTGAATGATCTGCAATAAAGGTGGGCCACTTCCCATACCTCGGGAGCCTCTTGTCAACAAAGGCAGACATTGGTGCGGAGATTCAATATCGCCTCCTGTGCGCCAGTGCAGCCTTCAGCCGCCTGAGGAAAAGTGTGTTCGAAGACCAGGCCCTCAAACCTACCACCAAGATCATGGTCTACAGGGCTGTAGTAATACCCGCCCTCCTGTATGGATCAGAGGCATGGACGATGTACAGAAGACACCAAGTCGCTGGAGATATATCACCAACGATGTCGCCGCAAGATCCTGCAAATCCCCTGGGAGGACAGACGCAACAACATCACTGACCTCGCCCAGGCTAACACCCCCAGCATTGAAGCACCAACCACACTTGATCAGCTTAGCTGGGCAGGCCACTTAGTTCGCATGCCAGACAAGAGACACCCTAAGCAATTGCTCTACGCGGAGCTCCTTCATGGCAACCGAGCTAAAGGTGGGCAGCAGAAACGTTGCAAGGACCCCCTCAAAGCCTCCCTGGTGAAGTGCGACATCACCATTGCCACCTGGGAGACTCTGGCCGAAGACCGCCCTCGGTGGAGAAAGTGCACCCGGGAGGGCGTTGAGCTCTTCGAATCTCAACGCTGCGAGCGTGAAGAGGTCAGGCGCAGGCAGCAGAAGGAGCGTGCGGCAAATCAGTCCCCCCGACGAATGTCTGTCCCACCTGTGACGGGGTCTGTGGCTCTCGTGTTGGACTGTTCAGCCACCAAAGAACTCACTTTAGTAGTGGAAGCAAGTCTTTCTTGATTCCGAGGGGCTGCCTATGATGATGATGAATAAGGTCTCGAGACTGATGTACTAAACTGATTGTAGCTGAAGTTCCATCTTTCTTTAGAGAATGAAGCTTTCTTATAGGACTTAATCCAGGGAGTCTTGCCACAGCCATGCAATGTTGAGCTGCTTGCAATCAAATTAACTTTACTATTAATAGAATCATACAGCACATAGAATCATACAGCACAGAAGGAGACCATTTGCATAATCGTGCCTTCAGCTGTCTAGGCCCTAAGCTCTGGAATTCCCTCCCTAAACCCCTCCGCCTTTCTCCCCTTCTTTCCTCCTTCAAGACACTCCTTAAAACCTATCTCTTAACTGCTGTAATTCTTTATCTGGCTTGGTGTCAAATTTAATTTTTGTCTTGTAACTCTCCCGTGAGGTGCCTTGAGACGTTTTACTACATTAAAGGCGCTATATAAATACAAGTTGTTGTTGTAAGAAGAACAATCCCAGGTTCTATAATCTCCACATAACTAAAGTACATCATCCTTGATAGCGTTCTAATAAATCCCTTCTTCACCCGCTCCACGCCTTGACATCCTTCCTAAAGTGTGGTGCCCAGCATTGGACACAATAATGCAGTTGATGCCTAACCAGTGATTTATAAAGGTTTAGCATATTGCTTTTGTATTCTACGCCTCTAGTTGTAAAGCCATGGCTCCCATATGTTTGTTTTAACCGCTTTATCGACTTGTCCTGCCACCAAGTATGTGCTTTCAGAAAGCATTATTTTCTTAACCTCATATATCTGGGTGATGAAACACTCCAACAGCGTAGTATTTAAATTCAGCCTAATGTATGGATTGTCAGAATCCCAGTGCTAGTTATGTATTACTTTGGCATGCTGCTATTTGTACATGAAAGTTGTCAAAAAAGAGAGATTAAGTTTTCGCTGTGTGTATTATCTTCCCTGGAAGTTGAATGGACGAGGAATAATATATTGTGATCGACATTATCAAACTCATTCTGCAAAAGCAATTCAAACTCCACCTACAAAGTTCCTGCCCACCATTCATTCCCCTTAATTCATTTTTTGACTTGGTGCTACATAGAGCTGTTTCAAAAATTGTTTTACTTTACTTTGCTTCTCTCTCCTCAGGTGCTGTCCCCCTCTCCCTCAAATCTGCCGTCATCACCCCTCTCAAAAAAACAAATCTTTGACCTATCCGTCTTTGCAAACTTTTACTTTACTTTGCTTGTCTCTCCTCGGGTGCTGTCCCCCTCTCCCTCAAATCTGCCGTCATCACCCCTCTCCTCAAAAAACAAATCTTTGACCTATCCGTCTTTGCAAACTACTGCCCATGCATCTCCAACCTCCCTTTCTTCTCCAAAATTCTTGAACGTATTGTTGCCTCCCAAATCCATGCCCATCTATTCTGCAACTTCATGTTTGAATCCCTCTAATCCGGTTTCTGCCCCGCCACAGTACCGAAACGGCTCTCATTAAAGTCAAAAATTATATCCTTTGTGACTGTGACAAAGGCAAACTATCCCTCCTCCTCCTTGATTTACCAGCAGTCTTTGATATGATTGACCATTCCATCCTCCTCTAATGCCTCTCCACCGCTGTCCAGCTGGGTAGGACTGCCCTCGCCTGGTTCCATTCTTATCTATCTAATCGTAGCCAGAGTATCACCTTCAATGGCTTCTCTTCCAGCTCCCATATCATTACCTCTGGTGTCCCTCAAGGCTCTATCCTTGGTGCCCTTCTATTTCTCATCTGCATGCTGCCCCTTGGAAACATCATCTGAAAACACAGCTTCATTTTCCACATGTACGCTGATGGCACCCAGCTCTACCTCACCACCACTTCTCTTGACCTCCTCCACTGTCTCTCAGTGCTTGTCAGACTGCTTTTCTGACAGCAGAAATGTTCTCCAATTAAATATTGGGAAGTCCGAAGCCATTGTTTTCGGTCCCCGCTACAAACTTCGTTCCCTAGCCACTGACTCCATCCCTCTCCCTAACCTTTGTCTGAGGCTAAACCAGACTGTTCGCAACCTTGGTGTCATATTTGACCCTGAAATGAGCTTCCGACCACACATCCGTGGCATAACTAAGACCGTCTACATTTGCACCTCCATAACATTGCCCGTCTCTGTTCCTTGCCTCAGTTCATCCGCTGCTGAAATCCTCATCCATGCCTTTGTCACCTCAAGACTTGACTATTCCAAATTTGTTGTCTTATAATACTCCTGTGTTCCCTTGGGACATTTTACTACATTAAAGATGCTATATAAATACAAGTTGTTGTTTATTCTGTTACCCCCATTGTTCAAAGGCAGATAAATCCGCTGGACCCAGATGGCTTGCATCCTAGGGTCTTAAGAGACGTAGCGGCAGGGATTGTGGATGCATTGGTTGTAATTTACCAAAATTCCCTGGATTCTGGGAAGGTCCCAGCAGATTGGAAAACTGAAAATGTAACGCCCCTATTTTAAAAAAGGAGGCAGACAAAAAGCAGGAAACTATCGGCCAGTTAGCCTAACATCTGTGGTTGGGAAAATGTTGGAGTCCATTATTAAAGAAGCAGTAGCAGGACATTTGGATGAGCAAAATTCGGTCAGGCAGAGTCAGCATGGATTTATGAAGGGGAAGTCATGTTTGACAAATTTGCTGGAGTTCTTTGAGGATGTAACGAACAGGGTGGATAAAGGGGAACCAGTCAGTGGATGTGGTGTATTTGGACTTCCAGAAGGTATTTGACAAGGTGCCACATAAAAGGTTACTGCACAAGATAAAAGTTCACGGGGTTGGGGGTAATATATTAGCATGGATAGAGGATTGGCAAACTAACAGAGAACAGAGAGTTGGGATAAATGGTTCTCCGGTTGGCAACCAGTAATTAGGGGGGTGCTGGAGGGATCAGTGCTGGGACCCCAACTATTTACAATCTACATTAACGACTTGAAAGAAGGGACCGAGTGTACGTAGCCAAGTTTGCTGACGATACTTAGATGGGAGGAAAAGCAATGTGTGAGGAGGACATAAAAAATCTGCAAAAGGACATAAACAGGCTAAGTGAGGGGACAAAAATTTGGCAGATGGAGTATAATGTTGGAAAGTGTGAGGTCATGCACTTTGGCAGAAAAAAATCAAAGAGCAAGTTATTATTTAAATGGAGAAAGATTGCAAAGTGCCGCAGTACAGTGGGACCTGGGGGTACTTGCGCATGAAACACAAAAGGATGGTATGCAGGTACAGCAAGTGATCAGAAAGGCCAGTGGTAACTTGGCCTTTGTTGCAAAGGGGATGGAGTATAAAAGCAGGGAAGTCTTGCTACAGCGAAACAAGGTATTGGTGAGGCCACACCTGGAATACTGCGTGCAGTTTGATTTCCATATTTATGAAAGGATATACTTGCTTTGGAGGCAGTTCAGAGAAGGTTCACTAGGTTGATTCCGGGGATGAGGGGGTTGACTTATGAGGAAAAGTTGAGTAGGTTGGGCCTCTACTCATTGGAATTCAGAAGAATGAGAGGTGTGATCTTATCGAAACGTATAAGATTATGAGGGGACTTGACAAGGTGGATGCAGAGAGGATGTTTTCACTGATGGGGGAGACTAGAACTAGAGGGTGTGACCTTAGAATAAGAGGTCGCCCATTTAAAACAGAGATGAGGAGGAATTTCTTCTCAGAGGGTTGTAAATCTGTGGAATTCGCTGCCTCAGAGAATTGTGGAAGCTGGGACATTGAATAAATTTAAGACAGAAATAGACAGTTTCTTAAACGATAGGGGGATAAGGGGTTATGGGGAGCGAGCGGGGAAGTGGAACTGAGTTCATGATCAGATCAGCCATGATCTTATTGAATGGCGGAGCAGGCTCGTGGGGCCGTATGGCCTAATCCTGTTCCTATTTTTTATGTTACTGTTCAAGGAAATAAAGTGGTTCAGAAAAATCCTTTATATACAACAGAATGGGAAATGGTTGCTGAATTAATTGTAGTATATCATGAATTTCTTCAATGCACTGACTATGAATATTATCACAAATTAGTTTAAACTTGTTAATTTTCATTTAATACAGTTTTTAATGGTAATTGGTTAACAGGTTTATTCATAGTGGTTCATGAGGGAATTAAGAAATCCTCAGATTATGAGACCAAAACTGCACACAATACTCAAAGTGTGGTCACACCAAGGCTCTGTACAACTGCAGTAAGACCTCCCTGCTCCTATAAAATCCCCTCGCATGCCATTTGCTGCCTTTACTGTATGCTGTACCTGCATGCTTACCTTCAATGACTGATGTACCATGATACCCAGGTCTCGTTGCACCTCCCCTTTTATTAATCTGTCACCATTCAGATGATAATCTGCCTTCCTGTTCTTGCAACCAAAGTGGATAACCTCACATTTATCCACATTATATTGCATCTGCCATGCATTTGCCCACTCACCTAACCTGTCCAAGTCCCCCTGCAGCATCCTAGCATCCTCCTCGCAGCTTGCACTGTTACCCAACTTAGTGTCATCTGCAAACTTGGGAGATAATACATTCAATTCCTTCGTCTAAATCATTAATGTATATGGTAAGGAAGACACGAATAACCTCCCGAAAATACGAGGGGACCGAAGGTCTAGCGAGAAGGGGGAACTGAGGGAAATCCTCATTAGTCAGGAAATGGTGTTAGGGAAATTGAAGGGACTGAAGGCCGATAAGTCCCCAGGGCCTGATAGTCTGCATCCCAGAGTACTTAAGGAAGTGGCCATAGAAATAGTAGATGCATTGGTGGTCATTTTCCAGCATTCCATGGACTCTGCTTCAGTTCCTATGGATTGGAGGGTAGCTGGATAACAGTGGACTTAATAGAATTGTAGAATTTCCGAGGTTCATGTAAATTTCATGAAATCAGATGCCGCCAAAGTGGAATTTTACTTATTATACAATGCCTATCTTGTTCTAATTGGCAAACAACAATGAAAGAGGCCTACAGTCACCTAAAACTACAATAATCTCAATTTCCTGAACCACTAGGAATAAAACTGTTAACCAATTACCATTAAAAACAGTATTAAATGAAAATTAACAAGTTTAAAGTACTGTGATAATATTCACAATGAATTCCCTGCGGACCTAAAATTTAACAGCAAAGGTATAGCAGAATTTAATTAACGACTATAGATACATTCTTCCACATTCTTTGCAAAAATTTAGGCCTTGACATTTCCTTTAATTTAATTTATCAATGAGTTGATTGGTTTGTCTGTCCTCACTGGCGATATGTGGAGAATAACCCTATTTAAGCTGTGAGGAATATGGCTGACGGTGAATAATTTGCCTTTCTACTAATGGTGATAAATATAATGCAAATGCTTAAAATTTAAATCTCTGCTTGTTTTGTAGTTTTACTTGCATACGGTAGTGTTAATAGTTCTGTAAAGTCATCAGACTTGTAAATTATTACTTCGTGTAGGTTTTATAAATTGGATATTTAATTTGTTAATAATATGTTAATGTTATTTTCCCTCATAGGATTGGAACCAGCACAACAATAGTACAACACACAGACGGCTTTGTGACCTACTTGTGGAAATGTATGGAGTTTTTTGTTTGCTAATGATGCTGTACAATATACTTTTGCTAATTTAAGTGTATTAATTAACTGCATTATTGTTACTTTGTGTTGTTAGTAAATTATATGTCAATCATACCTGTTTTCTTGTATGAATACAAAATGAGTGTCTGTTGGAAAAAGTTAGTTGTGAACATTTTACACAATGGTTTGAGGCTTTATCCCATAGTCATGATGCATTCCTCTGCATCTGATTGGCCCTTCAAATGACGTAAAGTTTGAGAGATGTGATAATATATATTTATAAACTGTCTTGAAGTATCACCTGTTCATATCTTGTAAAATTGTCAATGATTACTGTAAATAAAATGTATTGGGTATGTTCTTCTAGATACCCAGAATGGAACCCAGATGCCTTCCCACCTCAAATGTAAGTGTTCACTCCTTGCATATGCAAGTGTTGTTCAGAATATATGTTTTAGTTGTTACTCTGTTGTTCTTGAAAGTATTGGGGAAGGGTGCTTTCGACATGTCCTAGATCTCGGGGCCCTGTAAGAAGTTCTAGATTGTGACTCTTCCATCGATCTTTCAGATATAGCTGGATAAATTGCTGCATTATGGTTGGCCTCAAGGATGCTTATTTCCATTTAGTGATGAGAGAAATTCACATCAAGTATCTAAGGCTCAACATCATCAAGGTGAGCGGTCAGTGCAAAATGTGACCGTTGGAATTCCATCTCATGCAGGGCATTCACGTTTTCTAATGACTACACCATCGGCAGTGGTACCCTTTCTCAGCTAACACGGAGATATAAGTGCTACATTATCTCTCACACATTGGCGGTCCCTCGAACGAGGATGATTTGCTTCCACAAGAGTTCACAGATGTTTCAATGAAGGACCCGATGTTCCAGTCCTGAACTCCAATTGAGGGGGTGGAAGATGCCTGTGCATGGATTTTTTTAACATGTGGTGACCGTTGCACATCAGCCACCACATGGGCTCGACAGAGCTAGGCCTTTATCCAGTTGAATCAGGACGACTGGAGATCTGCTCTGTTGCACGGACTTCGTGTGCGCACATACATCGCAGTTTGGGCAGGCCCGTGCTGCCCCGGGCCCTCTGCTCTTCTGGGCCCCGTACCCTCAATCGTTGCCCACGATGCTCCAGGGCCCGGTGCTCCAGCTCTATTTATAGCCTCGACCTGCGGTGGTGTTTTCACACAGGTCGGGACGGCCCACAATGGCATCTACAGGAAGGATGCAGCGATGTCAGCTCCGGTGAAGGGTGACACACACATCCCGAGAACGAAGGTGTGGAGAGAGGCAGTTGAGCAGCTTCCCGCAGGCCGCAATCTCACCGAGCAAGTCCTGGCGGGCGAGAGGTTGTTGTGGACCGTTTGGGGAGGGAGGGAGGGCCAGCCCAGACCTGGAATTTCCTTGTCATGTTCATGCATAGATACATTATCTATGTTTCTTAGGTATAGCATCATTAGCCAGATCTTGCATTTTCATTCATCCCTTGCACATTCTATAATTGCGGCTAGATGAGTTACACTGGACAAACTTCCTAGGAATCTACAATGTTGCATTTCAGTCTATCTAGCTGGGACCATTGCTGACAAAAACCCCATTGTGTTCCTGTTTATGTCAAGAAAGTGCAATCTTTTATTCCTTGCAGTGTAAATCAAGTAAGTGTGGAGAAATTCCCTCATTTAGCAGCATTACATAGATAATTACATAGATTCTAAGCATGAAGATAAACCAGGTAGGAAGCAAACCAGCATTAATAAATTTAAGAAATTAAATGGGAGCCCTTTAAATTGCTTTTATGTAAATGCAAGGAGTGTTGGAAGCAAATTGTTAGAATTGCAGTCCTATGCTGTGTTGGAGAATTTAGACATACTTTGTAATTCTGAGACATCGCTAGATGAAAATGATGTCTTACGAAATTCACTTAAGGCCAAAAGAGTTTCAGAATCGATAGGGTAGTTCAAAGGGAAGGTAGGGTAGGTCAAAATGGAGGTGGGGTTGCTATTTTTTAATGTGAAAATCCCACAACTGGAGAGAGACTCATCAGGTATAGCTGAACCTATCTGGGGTAGCGCAGATGAATACATGGCTTGAGCAGTGGTGCAGCAGGGAGGGATTCAAATTCCTGGGGCATTGGAACCGGTTCTGGGGGAGGTGGGACCAGTACAAACCGGACGGTCTGCACCTGGGCAGGACTGGAACCAATGTCCTCGGGGGAGTGTTTGCTACTGCTGTTGGGGAGGAGTTAAACTAATATGACAAGGGGATGGGAATCAATGCAGGGAGACAGAGGGAAACAAAAAGGAGACAAAAGCAAAAGACAGAAAGGAGATGAGGAAAAGTGGAGGGCAGAGAAACCCAAGACAAAAAACAAAAAGGGCCACTGTACAGCAAAATTCTAAAAGGAAAAAGGGTGTTAAAAAAACAAGCCTGAAGGCTTTGTGTCTCAATGCAAGGAGTATCCGTAATAAGGTGGATGAATTAACTGTAAATAGATGTTAACAAGTATGATGTGATTGGGATTACGGAGACGTGGCTCCAGGATGATCAGGGCTGGGAACTCAACATCCAGGGGTATTCAACATTCAGGAAGGATAGAATAAAAGGAAAAGGAGGTGGGGTAACATTGCTGGTTAAAGAAGAGATTAATGCAATAGTTAGAATGGACATTAGCTTGAATGATGTAGAATCTATATGGGTAGAACTGCAGAACACCAAAGTGAAAAAAATGTTAGTGGGAGTTGTGTACAGACCTCCAAACAGTAGTAGTGATGTTGGGGAGGGCATCAAACAGGAAATTAGGGGTGCATGCAATAACGGTGCAGCAGTTATAATGAGTGACTTTAATATGCACATAGATTGGGCTAACCAAACTGGAAGCAATACGGTGGAGGAGGATTTCCTGGAGTGCATAAGGGATGGTTTTCTAGACCAATATGTCGAGGAACCAACAAGAGGGGAGGCCATCTTAGACTGGGTGTTGTGTAATGAGAGAGGATTAATTAGCAATACCGTTGTGCGAGGCCCCTTGAGGAAGAGTGACCATAATATGGTGGAATTCTGCATTAGGATGGAGAATGAAACAGTTAATTCAGAGACCATGGTCCAGAACTTAAAGAAGGGTAACTTTGAAGGTATGAGGCGTGAATTAGCTAGGATTGATTGGCGAATGATACTTAAGGGGTTGACTGTGGATGGGCAATGGCAGACATTTAGAGACCGCATGGATGAACTACAACAATTGTACATTCCTGTCTGGCGTAAAAATAAAAAAGGGAAGGTGGCTCAACCGTGGCTATCAAGGGAAATCGGGGATAGTATTAAAGCCAAGGAAGTGGCATACAAATTGGCCAGAAATAGCAGTGAACCCAGAGACTGGGAGAAATTTAGCACTCAGCAGAGGAGGACAAAGGGTTTGATTAGGGCCGGGAAAATGGAGTATGAGAAGAAGCTTACAGGGAACATTAAGACGGATTGCAAAAGCTTCTATAGATATGTAAAGAGAAAAAGGTTAGTAAAGACAAACGTAGGTCCCCTGCAGTCAGAATCAGGGGAAGTCATAACGGGGAACAAAGAAATGGCGGACCAATAGAACAAGTACTTTGGTTCAGTATTCACTAAGGAGGACACAAACAACCTTCCGGATATAAGAAGGGTCAGAGGGTCTAGTAAGGAGGAGGAACTGAGGGAAATCCTTATTAGTCGGGAAATTGTGTTGGGGAAATTAATGGGATTGAAGGCCGATAAATCCCCAGGGCCTGATGGACTGCATCCCAGAGTACTTAAGGAGGTGGCCTTGGAAATAGCGGATGCATTGACAGTCATTTTCCAACATTCCATTGACTGGATCAGTTCCTATCGAGTGGAGGGTAGCCAATGTAACCCCACTTTTTAAAAAGGGAGGGAGAGAGAAAACAGGGAATTATAGACCAGTAAGCCTGACATCGGTAGTGGGTAAGATGATGGAATCAATTATTAAGGATGTCATAGCAGCGCATTTGGAAAGAGGTGACATGATGGGTCCAAGTCAACATGGATTTGTGAAAGGGAAATCATGCTTGACAAATCTTCTAGAATTTATTGAGGATGTTTCTATTAGAGTGGACAAGGGAGAACCAGTTGATGTGGTATATTTGGACTTTCAGAAGGCTTTCGACAAGGTCCCACACAAAAGATTAATGTGCAAAGTTAAAGCACATGGGATTGGGCGTAGTGTGCTGACATGGATTGAGAACTGGTTGTCAGACAGGAAGCAAAGAGTAGGAGTAAATGGGTACTTTTCAGAATGGCAGGCGATGACTAGTGGGGTACCGCAAGGTTCTGTGCTTGGGGCCCCAGCTGTTTACACTGTATATTAATGATTTAGGAGAGGGGATTAAATGTAGTATCTCCAAATTTGCGGATGACACTAAGTCAGGTGGCAGTGTGAGCTGCGAGGAGGATGCTATGAGGCTGCAGAGCGACTTGGATAGGTTAGGTGAGTGGGCAAATGCATGGCAGATGAAGTATAATGTGGATAAATGTGAGGTTATCCACTTTGGTGGTAAAAACAGAGAGACAGACTATTATCTGAATGGTGACAGATTAGGAAAAGGGGAGGTGCAACGAGACCTGGGTGTCATGGTACATCAGTCATTGAAGGTTGGCATGCAGGTACAGCAGGCGGTTAAGAGAGCAAATGGCATGTTGGCCTTCATAGCGAGGGGATTTGAGTACAGGGGCAGGGAGGTGTTGCTACAGTTGTACAGGGCATTGGTGAGGCCACACCTGGAGTATTGTGTACAGTTTTGGTCTCCTAACTTGAGGAAGGACATTCTTGCTATTGAGGCAGTGCAGCGAAGGTTCACCAGACTGATTCCCGGGATGGCGGGACTGACATATCAAGAAAGACTGGATCAACTGGGCTTGTATTCACTGGAGTTCAGAAGAATGAGAGGGGACCTCATAGAAACGTTTAAAATTCTGATGGGTTTCGACAGGTTAGATGCAGGAAGAATGTTCCCGATGTTGGGGAAGTCCAGAACCAGGGGTCACAGTCTAAGGATAAGGGGTAAGCCATTTAGGACCGAGATGAGGAGGAACTTCTTTACCCAGAGAGTGGTGAGCCTGTGGAATTCTCTGCCACAGAAAGTTGTTGAGGCCAATTCACTGAATGTATTCAAGAAAGAGTTAGATGTCGTCCTTACTACTAAGGGGATCAGGGGGTATGGTAAGAGGGCAGGAGTGGGGTACTGAGGTTGCATGTTCAGCCATGAACTCATTGAATGGCGGTGCACGCTAGAAGGGCCGAATGGCCTACTCCTGCACCTATTTTCTATGTTTCGAGACCAAGCTCACGGTCAGGGATTAATTATGGCTAACTAGCAGAGACCCACAAAACATTTGCAGTCAAATTAGTATCTTAATTGCAACAGTTCTTGTTCAGACTGTTATCATTATCTTCGTCTATAGAATCAACGCCGATGTCCTCTCTTTCTTCCTCTCCTAACCCCTCCCTCTCTCCCTCACTCCCTTCCCGCCGTCTCGCCCTGCCCTGCCCTCGCCCCCCCCCCCCCCCCCCCAGGCTCTCGTCCTGCCCTCCCCCCACCCCCACCCCCGGCTCTCGCCCTGCCCTCCCCTCCCGGCTCTCGCCCTGCCCTCCCCTCCCGGCTCTCGCCCTGCCCTCACCCCCCCCCCCCCCGGCTCTCGCCCTGCCGTCCTCCGGCCGCCTCCTCCCCTTACCCCCTCACTCACTCGCTTTCCCGCTCCCCCTCACTCACTCACTCGCTTTCCCACTCCCCCTCACTCGCTCCCGTCCCCGCTCCCCCTCGCTCGCTCCCGTCCCCGCTCCCCCTCGCTCGCTCCCGTCCCCCCTCCCCCTCTCTCGCTCCCGTCCCCGCTCCCCCTCGCTCGCTCCCGTCCCCGCTCCCCCTCGCTCGCTCCCGTCCCCGCTCCCCCTCGCTCGCTCCCGTCCCCGCCCCCCTCGCTCGCTCCCGTCCCCGCCCCCCCTCGCTCGCTCCCGTCCCCGCCCCCCCTCGCTCGCTCCCGTCCCCGCCCCCCCCTCGCTCGCTCCCGTCCCCGCCCCCCCCTCGCTCGCTCCCGTCCCCGCCCCCCTCGCTCGCTCCCGTCCCCGCCCCCCCTCGCTCGCTCCCGTCCCCGCCCCCCCTCGCTCGCTCCCGTCCCCGCCCCCCCTCGCTCGCTCCCGTCCCCGCCCCCCCTCGCTCGCTCCCGTCCCCGCCCCCCCTCGCTCGCTCCCGTCCCCGCCCCCCTCGCTCGCTCCCGTCCCCGCCCCCCTCGCTCGCTCCCGTCCCCGCCCCCCCTCGCTCGCTCCCGTCCCCGCCCCCCCTCGCTCGCTCCCGTCCCCGCCCCCCCTCGCTCGCTCCCGTCCCCGCCCCCCCTCGCTCGCTCCCGTCCCCGCCCCCCCTCGCTCGCTCCCGTCCCCGCCCCCCTCGCTCGCTCCCGTCCCCGCCCCCCCTCGCTCGCTCCCGTCCCCGCCCCCCCTCGCTCGCTCCCGTCCCCGCCCCCCCTCGCTCGCTCCCGTCCCCGCCCCCCCTCGCTCGCTCCCGTCCCCGCCCCCCCTCGCTCGCTCCCGTCCCCGCCCCCCCTCGCTCGCTCCCGTCCCCGCCCCCCCTCGCTCGCTCCCGTCCCCGCCCCCCCTCGCTCGCTCCCGTCCCCGCCCCCCCTCGCTCGCTCCCGTCCCCGCCCCCCCTCGCTCGCTCCCGTCCCCGCCCCCCTCGCTCGCTCCCGTCCCCGCCCCCCCTCGCTCGCTCCCGTCCCCGCCCCCCCTCGCTCGCTCCCGTCCCCGCCCCCCCTCGCTCGCTCCCGTCCCCGCCCCCCCTCGCTCGCTCCCGTCCCCGCCCCCCCTCGCTCGCTCCCGTCCCCGCCCCCCCTCGCTCGCTCCCGTCCCCGCCCCCCCTCGCTCGCTCCCGTCCCCGCCCCCCCTCGCTCGCTCCCGTCCCCGCCCCCCCTCGCTCGCTCCCGTCCCCGCCCCTCCTCGCTCGCTCCCGTCCCCGCCCCCCCTCGCTCGCTCCCGTCCCCGCCCCCCCTCGCTCGCTCCCGTCCCCGCCCCCCCTCGCTCGCTCCCGTCCCCGCCCCCCCTCGCTCGCTCCCGTCCCCGCCCCCCCTCGCTCGCTCCCGTCCCCGCCCCCCCTCGCTCGCTCCCGTCCCCGCCCCCCCTCGCTCGCTCCCGTCCCCGCCCCCCCTCGCTCGCTCCCGTCCCCGCCCCCCCTCGCTCGCTCCCGTCCCCGCCCCCCCTCGCTCGCTCCCGTCCCCGCCCCCCCTCGCTCGCTCCCGTCCCCGCCCCCCCTCGCTCGCTCCCGTCCCCGCCCCCCCTCGCTCGCTCCCGTCCCCGCCCCCCCTCGCTCGCTCCCGTCCCCGCCCCCCCTCGCTCGCTCCCGTCCCCGCCCCCCCTCGCTCGCTCCCGTCCCCGCCCCCCCTCCCTTCCTTTCCCCCTGCGTGCTCCCCCCCCCCCGCGTTCTCCCGCCCCTGAGCGATCTCCCATGCCCCTCTCCCCTCCGCTCGCTCCCTCTCCCCTGCGCTCGCCCCCTCTCCCCTGCGCTCGCCCCCTCTCCCCTGCGCTCGCCCCCTCTCCCCTGCGCTCGCCCCCTCTCCCCTGCGCTCGCCCCCTCTCCCCTGCGCTCGCCCCCTCTCCCCTGCGCTCGCCCCCTCTCCCCTGCGCTCGCCCCCTCTCCCCTGCGCTCGCCCCCTCTCCCCTGCGCTCGCCCCCTCTCCCCTGCGCTCGCCCCCTCTCCCCTGCGCTCGCCCCCTCTCCCCTGCGCTCGCCCCCTCTCCCCTGCGCTCGCCCCCTCTCCCCTGCGCTCGCCCCCTCTCCCCTGCGCTCGCCCCCTCTCCCCTGCGCTCGCCCCCTCTCCCCTGCGCTCGCCCCCTCTCCCCTGCGCTCGCCCCCTCTCCCCTGCGCTCGCCCCCTCTCCCCTGCGCTCGCCCCCTCTCCCCTGCGCTCGCCCCCTCTCCCCTGCGCTCGCCCCCTCTCCCCTGCGCTCGCCCCCTCTCCCTTCCGCTCGCCCCCTCTCCCTTCCGCTCGCCCCCTCTCCCCTGCGCTCGCCCCCTCTCCCCTGCGCTCGCCCCCTCTCCCCTGCGCTCGCCCCCTCTCCCCTGCGCTCGCCCCCTCTCCCCTGCGCTCGCCCCCTCTCCCCTGCGCTCGCCCCCTCTCCCTTCCGCTCGCCCCCTCTCCCTTCCGCTCGCCCCCTCTCCCTTCCGCTCGCCCCCTCTCCCTTCCGCTCGCCCCCTCTCCCCTCCGCTCGCCCCCTCTCCCCTCCGCTCTCCCCGCCGCTCGCCCCCTCTCCCCGCCGCTCGCCCCCTCTCCCCGCCGCTCGCCCCCCCTCCGCTCTCTTCTCCCCCTCCGGCCCCACCCCTCCGCTCTCTTTCCCCCCCCCCCACCCCTCCGCTCTCTTTCCCCCATCCCCCCACCCCTCCGCTCTCTTTCCCCCATCCCCCCACCCCTCCGCTCTCTTTCCCCCATCCCCCCACCCCTCCGCTCTCTTTCCCCCATCCCCCCACAACTCCACTCTCTTTCCCCCATCCCCCCACCCCTCCGCTTTACCCCCCCCACCTCTCCGCTCTACCCCCCCCACCCCTCCACTCTCCCCCTCACCCCTCCCCTCCCCTGCTCTCCCTCTCTCCCCCTCCACGCTCTCCTCCCTCCCTCCTGCTTACCCTCTCTCCTTGAAGATGATGCTCGAATATTATAATTTAGTGATACTAGTTTTGTTCATAACTTTAACATAGGTGAACATATTGTTTAAGACAGAATTAAGATCTTGAAAATCGATACTTTACGAATGTATTAAAAAATTAAACCAACAGATTTGGCACTACTAAAATAGTACCATAATCACCTCGAGCAGCCAGGCTGGATGATCTCCATCCAAGAGTCCTCTGGGAGACGGGACATGTACTGTGTGAGCCCCTGGTCTGTATTTGTAATAACTTACTGCACTCTGGAATGGTTCCTACAGATTGGAAGGAGACTAATGTAGTTCCCATTCTTTAAAAAAGGTGACCAGACAGACCCGGGTAACTATAGGTCCATTAGTTTAACATCAGTAATAGGTAAGATGCTTATAGGAATCATAAGGGATGGAATATATGAATACTTGGATAGGGAGGGACATATTGAGGACACCCAACATAGCTTCATTAAAAAAAGAGGTCATACGTCTCAAGTCTAATATTTTTTTGAAAACGTTAGAGTTGGTGGGTGAAGAAAACCAGTAATCATTGTCTACTTAGATTTCCAAAAAGCTTTTGACAAGGTTCCGCATAAGAGGCTTCTCTATAAGATCGGATCTTCTGGTATTAGTGGAAATATATTGAGTTGGATTCAGAACTGGCTGGCAGGACGCAAGCAAAGACTAGTTATAGATGGATTTGGATCTTTTGGAGACTGGAGACCGGTCACCAGTGGTGTCCTGCAAGGAACAGTGTTGGGACCGTTGCTTTCTACTATTTTTATTAATGATCTGGATTTTGGGGTTGGGTGCACAATTTGCAAATTCAGATAAGTGCAGTGTTATGCACTTGGGCAGGGCAATTGCTCAACATTCATACACCCTCCAGGGAAATGCATTGAAGATAATGGAGATAGAAAGAGATTTGGGCATTCTGCTGCATACATCCTTAAAGGTACATGAGCAATGCCATGCAGTGATAGCGAGAGCAAATAGGGTTTTGGGGTGTATCCATAGGACAATTGCGTATAAGACAAGGCATACTCTTTTGTCCTTGCACAAGACTTTAGTCAGGCCGCACTTGGAATACTATGTCCAGTTTTGGTCCCCTCACATGGTGAATGATACTGAGGCTCTGAAAAGGGTGCAGAAAAGGGCCATTAGACTAATTCCAAGTCTAAAGCATTTTAGTTATCAAGATAGGTTAAAAGAGTTGGGACTCTATACCTTAGAGCAGCGTAGACTTCGGGTGGGGGAGCGGGGGGATCTGATAATGAAGGGAATAGACAGTGTTCCAGCTGACAGTTTATTTCAATTAAATAGGTTAGGCAGGACCAGGGGGGTCACATTTAAGTTGTATGGGACTTAAATCTAGGTTAGATGTCTGGAGGTGGTTCTTTTCCCAGAGAATAGTAGACCTCTGGACCAAGCTGCTGTTTCCTGTGGTGGATGCAAACTTGCTGAATTCCTTCAAGCGAAAGCTGGATTTGTTTCTGGCTGCGGCAGAGATCACCTCTTTTTTTTGGCCTGAAGGTAGGTACTCTACAGGTGATCTCCTGGACTAGTTTTGATTGCCTAGAGTAATTGCCCAGATTTATTCCCCCCCCTAAAGTGGCCTGGGTTTTTTTTTATCTGGTTTTGTTCTTCTCCCAGGAGATCACATGGTTTGGGGTGGGGTGAAGTGTTAATGCTGTGATAGACAAGGTATCGCAATTGTGTGTGACAGGCTCGATGGACCAGATGGTCTTTACCTGTCTTGTCAGTGTTCGTCTTTACAGAAGCAAATAAATGCATCATAATCCAATGGGTTGACGCTATGGTCCCGATGATGATGAGCATCAATGAACAAATGTTCTGTTTTGCACTCACAACCTTAACTCCATTGCAAGGCAGAGGTCAACAAGGGAAATCAAGCTTACCAAGGAAAATCAAATTCCTTTTTCACATGCGCTCCAATTCATGGGCTAATATGTGGAAGATTGTTTTAGAGATGATCTGTAAGCCGCCACCTTAAGCAGTTTTTGTGCTTTAGTATGATTCAAACTGGCCTGAAGATGTAGGCTTTTAGTGTGACCAGCAGTTTTTTGTACAACCTTGGTATAATTTGGTATAACATTAGAATGTTAGATTATGTACAGGGGTGCTACAATATGATCTGTTACCTGCAGTAGTTGTAAGTGATTTTTTTGGATAACTGTTAAATTTTGAACAGAAGGATTGGATTATTGTCATAGTTTATGATTTTGTGTATTTTGCATGTAATTGATGTTGTTCATGGACAGTTTTTTTTAGATTGGAAGTGAGTACACTTTGCCAATCAGTACTTGAGTCCTTCATGGAGCTGCTTTTAAATCTATTTGCAGAATTTTCTAGGAGTAGGTTTCTCTCTGCTGTGTTTCCAGTATTTGTTTTATTTTAAAATCTCCCTGGCCTCAATAATACACATTTGAGTCCATAATTCTTTCAAATTTAATACTTTCCTGTCTGAAATCAGCTAGCTGCTAGTGCTGTAACTTTTTCCGCACGAGGAGGAGGACTATAATGGCAGCTTAATTATTTTATGATGCCTGTCTTAACCATCCTTTTTGATTGAGTCATTAAAGTTCAGAAATTATATTACTTATAAGCAAGACATATAGACATTTTTTCCTATAGCTAATTATTTTAGCAATAGGATTAATGCGATACCATTTTACTTCAGCTTTATTTCTGATTTGTGTATGAACTCTTGCCTAAAATTCTTTTCATTACTTCTAGGGCCGATCCACTGGTTTTGCAGTCAACAAACCTGGCTCCAGGTATTCTGGGCCCCCCACCATCTGGATCCTTTCTCACATCCAGCAGAGGGCTGGGAGGAATTGAATCCCATGGGGGTAATAATCATCAACTGTCTTATTGCATTTTAAAGTTGCAGGGGGAATGTAATTTTTAGTATTCTACACAGTGCAGAAAACTGGTGCCCATTGCTGTGTACAAGCAATTCAATTCAGCCTTGAATATTTGTTCAAACCAGAAGACTTCTGATCAGATGAAACATTGCACCAGATTTAAGCAGTCCCCACCACTCAAAACATCCACATTTAAAACAGGCAGTCACTTACATCAGCCAAAAAGCGATAACCATGATCTATTTGCATTAATGTCAATTTCAAAGTTCCCAGTTGTAGTATCTTAAGTGCTCCATTTATTTTGGGCAGAAACAGCTGTATTTACTTTAGCACCTTGTTAAGTGCACTGAATGTAATAAAAGAGCCTCTGGCAGTCTTTAATAAAGTATATTCTTTTGGGAAAAGAACTTTTTATTTTCATCCCATTGAAATTAAGGCTGATAAATCTAATAATGGCCATACACATTGCTCAAAGGTTCAGACATTAAAAGTAACTGTGATTTACTGCTGTGAGTACAAAACAGTGCTGAGTTATCTTACAAAGAATCTGCAAAAGCTTGCATAAAACTACAGCTCATATTAAGGGTTGATCAATTGGTTACTCTTGCATAAAATCCACAGGAAATCTTTTAAACACTTCATTAATAATTTATCGCACAGAACAGATCTTGTGTAAGTCAATACTAAATTTTGGCAAATGTTTAGGTTAATAACAGTGTTAGTCTATACTGTTCACCTATCAGTTATTTGTGCAATGATTTTAAATGTTATTACCGCTGCTGCTTTATACCAGCCATCGTCTATAGCAGCAACTCGAGTTTGTGCGACACACTCACTATAAGCTGTGGGGACCGTATAAGCAAACCGATGTTAATCTTTAAATGCTGTTAGGATTACATACCTTGATTAAAATCTTGCTTTTAGCTTTCAGATTTAAAATGTATTGAAGCATATGTAAAGTGCAAATAGCAAACAGTTCATGCAACACAGAATTCTGTCGCAGAGATAAATAATTGCTGACCAACTGATCTGGGAAAGTATTTCACAAATGGAGTCCATACTTTTAGGAATTTTTCTCATTAAGGTAGAGAGCATTAGTGATTCAGAATCTGCCAAAGCTACTGGATTAGGGGCACCTACACCAGCTGAGGAGCTTGCTTCCAGAGACGAAGACTGTAGCTCTGAGCTGTGCACAACAGATAGACCAATCTTCTCTCACAATCACATAAGGCAACTCGAGGGTCTGGTTCAACGTTGCCTCAGAAGCAGGGAAACAGCAAGACAGTATACCCCTCTCTTTCATTTCCTAAATCACACAAACCATCAAACCGTATGCCTGTTCATGTGTATATATAAAGGAAGGGAGATCCAAAAACTCTTAGCGTGAACATGCATACTTTCAATGTTATGGATACCCTATATACCTTTCATGTCTATGTCTATCCAAACATTTTGCTGTATACAACTTAAGTTGCAACATGTCATACCTGCCACAACGGAAGACGATTGTGTTTGTTGGAGGCCAATCATCTCAGTCCCAGGACGTTACTGCAGGCATTCCTCAGGGCAGTGTGTTAGGCCCAGCTATCTTCAGCTGCTTCATCATTGACCTTTCCTCCAACATTAGGTCAGAAATGGGTCTGTTTGCTGATGATTGCACAGTATTCAACTACATTCCCAATTCTTCAGATAATGAAGCAGTCCATGCCCGCCTGTTGGAAGATTTGGACAACATCCTGATGGATGGGCTGATGAATAAAACTTACATTTGTACCACACTAGTACCAGTAATAACCATCTCCAACAAGAGGGAACCTAACCACCTCCCGATGATATTCAGTTACATTACCATCGCCGACTCTCCCACCATCAATTACATTACAACAGTGACTATACTCCAAAAGTACTTCATTAGCTGTAAAGCGCTTTGAGATGTCCCGTGGTCGTGAAAGGCGCTATATAAATCCAAATTTTTTTCTCTTCAATATCCTGGGAGTCACCATTGACCAGAAATGTAACTGGAACAGCTATGTAAATGCCATGGCAACCAGAGCAGGTCAGAGGCTGGGTATTCTGTGCTGAGTGGCTCACCACCTGACTCTCCAAAGCCTCTTCCACATACAAGAGACAAGTAAGAAATATGATGGAATATTCTCCACTTGCCTGGATAGGGGTAGCTGCAACCACACTCAAGAAGCTCGATATTATCCAGGACAAGAAGTCTGCTTAATCAGTATCCCATCCACTAACTTAAGCATCCACTCCCTCCACCACCTGCCTACTATGGCTGCACTGTGTACTATCCAGAGGATGTATTGCAGCAGGCCACCAAGGCTTCTTCGTCAGAATCTCTCAAATGCGTGACGTCCACCACCTAGAAAGACAAAGGCAGCAGGTGCCTGGGAGCACCATTATCACCAAGTACCCCTCGAAGTCTCACGCCATCCTGACTTGGACATAATGGGCTGGATTTTAGGCTTTTCTGTTTTTGGAGCAGAAACTGAGCCAGGGCGGGAAAGTTTCTAGCCAGGAATAGTTTGTGTCTTGCTTGGTACTTAAGTTTGGGCATCTGAGCCCTGCGTCAGGGGGCGCAGCACTAAGGGAGGCGTTGCACACCTCTCTTTGGTACAAGGATGGGAAACTCGCAAATTGAAGTGTCGGGCTATGAGCACTCCGAAAGAGGCCTGGAGGGCGGGGGGTGAGAACTTTAAAAAAAATTCTCAAAACATTGTCCTGCCACAACAGACTTCACAAAAAAAATTAAAAGAGCACTCGCACTTATTTTTGGAGTGCGTTACCTTCCTCGCCACTGCCAGCACGGACCACTCTTGATTTCCCAGGTGGTCATTGCAGGCGCACTTTCGGGTGGACGGATTGGATAGGAGCTCAAACTCATGCCAGTGTCACACACCTGGTGCGGCTCTTCCCGGTGGTCCGGCTCAGCACCGCCGTAAAACCCGACTGGAGGATCGCAACAGGACACTGGAGACCTCATCGTCGCCTTTCAGGCCCTGGAGCGTAAAGGACTGTTGGATCAAGATCCTGGAGATCCCACTCCAACAGCATTGTGGGCATGCCAACACTACGTAGACTGCAGCGGTTTAAAGCGGTGGCCTTAAACAATTTTTCAAAAGTTACCTAATGCAGAGGAGTTCGTACTCTTCCATATTTCTTCGACCTTAGCAGTTCTGGGCTGTGATTTTCCACATTAAAGCTATAACTTCGCGTATCAAATAGACTGAGCAAGGGTAGCAGCTATCTCCACTTTCTAAGAGTTTATAAAATCCTATTTAAATGAAACGTAGTTGGCTTTAAGTTCTTGGAAGTGTATCTTACTCTGCATAGCAAAATAGTTATGTATTTTGATAGTTTAGCATGTTCCTCAATGTAAAGCAATAAGGGTGAGAAAAAGATAGGAAAACAAGTTGCACACAGCAAAATCTCAGTGTTGAGATTGGTTTAATTGCCCAAACAATTGAAAACTAATAATGACCTTTATATGGGTTGACCGATAACAACTTACTAGGATTAGTCAAGTCAGTAGGAGCAATGGTGGGAGTACAAAGAAAATTTCCACTAAATATTTCCAAACCAAATTCTTAGCGTGATCTCCCAACGTAAAATTAATTTGTCTATTGAAAGACTCAATAAATGCTTTGAAGGATTCTTTGTGCTACCTGAATTATATTACAGGTTGAACCTCCCTTATCCGGAACCCTCGGGACCTGGCCTGTTCAGGATAAGAGATTTTTCCGGACGAGGGGTGGTCACGTTAAATTGGATGGTACAGGTACTGAGCGAGGGGATATCAGGGCTGGCTGGCTTGGGGCTGAGAAATTGTGGGGTGGGGCGGCGGTTCGCGGAGTCAGGCCAGCGATTGTGGGAGTCGGCAGAGAGGAATTACTTCAATTTGTCCATGTCAGAGTTCTGCGTGTGTGCCACCCGGGGACCGGGAATGGTTCTGGACAAGGGGTGGTTCTGGATAAGGGAGGTTCAACCTGCAATAGGGATTGAACATGGGTATATGAAGATTTTGAGTTCCTTCATTCTGACACACATTCAAGGTGGTCATCTTTCCGCATCGTTCACATATTCGAGCTGGAAGGCTGACTCATACGTATGCTTCCATACAGGGAATCCAATAATCTCTCAGAAAAGAGATGAAGTTCAATCAGTACAAAGTATTGCTGCTTGTCCTGATATTGGTCTACTTTTCTGAGGCAGCAGAGGTACATGTAAACCCATATGTGAGCAGCTGGTTAGTGCAAATAGTCCTATGCTGGGTTGGCAGACACAGTAGACCAGTAGATTATAGCATGGCTAAAGACCTTTAGTTCATAGCGACTGATTCTGGCCTGGATGGTTTATCATCTTGCCTCCACCAGATAGGTTTCTGACTATTCAGGTGGAATATTTCATGGTTCAGATGGTATCCAGTAAATAAGTACAGCACTGCTTGGGAATCTAGGCCCTATGTGACAACAGTTTTCAAAGTTATACATGAGGCCCTTGCAGGTGAATCTTTGAACACATGTTCCGTTGTTCTGAGAAGTCGGGGGATGTTTGAAATCCTAAAGTAATATTCATCCCAAGGTTAGACGTTGAACGTGAAGATGGACCCTTTGCAAGACTGACACCGTAAAGATGCACAGACAGGGCGAAAGTGTGGAGGGAGAAAACCTCCAGCTATGATAACCCAACCTCAGGCTTAAGTGGCGAGTAGCAAGGATGCCATACTGGGCCTGACGTGCAACAAGATAGTTGGGGGTAACTTGCTCAGTCGCGTCCTGTCCAGATAAGTTCTACCGGTACTCCCAGGCACAGCCACCCATTGACTTCCTCATTATTTTCCTGGTGCAAAACAAATATAGTAGTCTCCTGAAAAGAGGTCGAAACGGGCACACAGCATAAGAAACTTTACTTACATGAATACTCTAGACCCATATAGTTTATTAACGACTACTTTGGGTTATCTTTGTTCACAAGCAATTAACCCAGGCTTCAAGTTTACATCTGATCTGCAGAATGGTCTGATGAAGCCTTTCAGTTCTGCGCGGAGGGGTTTCCTGTATGGGCTGCTCTTGCACACTCTCCACCATGTCATCCTCGTCTGCTGTCCGGACACGCCATGGCGCACCATCCTGCCGTCCGGAGGAGGCGAGGGTCCCCAATGCACTCTACGTGGGAGTCCTCCCTCTATTTATTGGGTACTTGGCCTAGAGGGTGTTGCACGGAGCAGTCCTGTGCAAATATGTTTTTAAGTCGGTTCACGGGCTCCCAGGCCGCCTGCAATTTCTGCGGTCTGGAAGAGTCCGTGTTCCATGTTTTTATCGAATGTGCGAGGTTGCAGCCCCTGTTCCATTACTTGAAGGGGCTGCTCCTCAAATTCTGGTTGCACTTCAGTCCCAAACTCCTGATCTTTGGGCACCCTGTGCGGAGGGGAGCAGGCAGGTCGGAAGGCCTGCTCGTAGGACTGCTCCTGGGCATGGCCGAGGGGGCCATCAGCCGGTCCAGGCAGCGGGCGGTCGAGGGGGTTGTTCAGCCCGACTGCCTGCCTCTCTTCCACGGTTACATCCGAGTCAGGGTGTCCCTGGAGATGGAGCACGTGGTGTCCACCGGTACGCTCGCGGCCTTCTGCGAGAGGTGGGCGCCGGAGGGACTGGAGTGCATCATCCCCCTGCAACCAAATTTTAATTTGATCATTTAAGTTTAAAGTTTAATTTGCCCGTTTTAGTGCTGCCCCCCCCCCCCCCCCCTTAGCCAGGAGGCACTTGTATAATTTGTGTGTTGGTGCCCTCAAAAAAAAAAAGGGGGCACCGTAAAAAAAATTATTTTGGAGTGTGACCCCCCCTTGCAGGGGGCATTTCTATAAAGTGCGCAACTAAAATAGTTGAAGTTCCTCCTTTTGGATACCATCATGTTAGGGAAGTGTAGGCGAATTTCCCGTGGTAACTATCATAACAAAGGATCGTCATTCATGGGATGTGGGCGCCGCTGGCAAGGTCAGTATTTATTGCCTTTGAGAAGGTGGTGGTGAGTTGCCGCCTTGAGCCGCTGCAGGTGAAGGTATTGCCATAGTGCTGTTAGGCTGGCAGTTCCAGGATTTTGACCCAGCGACGATGAAGGAACGGCGATATATTTCCAAGTCATGTTAGTGCATGACTTGAAGGGGAACTTGTTCGTGGTGGAGTTCCCATGTGCTTGCTACCCGTGTCCTTCTCGGTGGTAGAGGTTGTCGGTTTGGGAGGTGCTGTCAAAGAAGCCTTGGTGAATTGCTGCAGTGTGTTTAGTAGATGGAACGCTGCAGCCACATCGCGCCGACGTAGGGGAATGCTCTACGAATCAGGCAGGATCTAATATGCAGCCCAATGTGACCATCCCAGCTTGATAGCATTAGTCACATCATCGTGCTTTGTACATGTTTATGTAGCCACTGTTGTTGAACCTTTTTATGTCTTGGTTCTCTAACACAGGATAAAATGCGATTCAACCCATTGATATGCTAGTGCCTGCGCAGTAAACTTTATGTAACACTTCATAACCATGATATAATTAATCTAAATTGTTTTGATTGTCAATTGTTTTCAGACATTATACCACATTATTCCAAAAAAACTTTGGGAAGTAAAAATATAAAAGAAGACAAAAGAAATTGAGAGGAAAATAAAGGAAATAAGAGGTCTTTTTGTAGTGATGTTGCTTAATTCTTTCTCTGTTTTAGCATCAAGTAGAAAAGGCCCAATGGATAACAAGCAAGGCAACAACATTCAGAGACTAAAGAAGCCACTCAGAATGGTTAGTGTTTCATACTCCTGCAAAATTCCTACATAAATGTTACTCATTACCATGAGTAAAATCTAGTTTTGGAAAGGGCTTAACTAGTCATTTGACATTAGCAAAACTGCTGTATTTTCAGTATCTTTAACTGATCTGTATGGGGGTGGGAGGGTGGTTGTGATGATTAACACATTGGGTTGTGAATTAATATCTGTAGTTTTCAATAACAACTTGCATTTATGTAGTGCCTTTAACATAGTAAAACTTCCCATGGCATTTCACAGGAGCATTATCAAACAAAATGACACCAAGCCACATAAGGGCAGATGACTAAAAGCTTGGTCAAAGAGGTAGGTTTTCAGGAGCATCTTAAAGGAGGGAAGAGAGGTATAAAGGTTTAGAGAGAGAATTACAGAGCTTAGGGCCTCGACAGCTGAAGGCACAGCTGCCAGTGGTGGATGATTGAAATCGGAGTTGTGCAAGAGGCCATAATTGGAGGAACACAGATATCGTGGTGGGAGTGGGGGGGGGGGGGGGGGATTGGGAGGGATGAGGCCACGGAGGGATATGAAAACAAGAATGCGAATTTTAAAATCGAAGTCTTAACCGGGTTCCAATGTAGGTCAACGAGCACAGGGCTGATGGATGAACAGGACTTGGTGCGAGTTAGGATATGGGCAGCAGAGTTTTGGATCAGCTGAAGTTTATGGAGGGTGGCAGATGGGAGGCCAGCCAGGAGTGTTTTGGAATAGTCAAATCTAGAGGTGACAAAGACATGGATGAGGGTTTCAGCAGCACATGAGCTGAGGCAGGGACAGAGTTATGCGATGTTTTGGATGTGGAATTGGTGGTCTTGTTGATGGCACGGATATGTGGTCTGAAGCTCATCAGGGTCAAATTTGACACCAAATTCTCTGGTTCAGCCTCTGGCAGTTGCCAGGGAGAGGAATGGAGTTGGTGAGTAAAGAACCTTGTGTTGGGGGTGGGGGGGTGGGGACCGGAGGCGATGGCTTCGGTCTTTCCAATATTTAGTCGGAGGAAATTTCTGCTCATCCAGTACTAGATGTCAGACAAGCAATCTTGACAATTTGAAGACAGTGGAGGGGTTGAGAGAGGTGGTGGTGAGGTAGAGCTGGGTGTTGTCAACATACATGGGGAACCTGACATGTTTCCTGATGATGTCACCAAGAGGAAACATGTAGGAAAGAAATAGGAATGGGCCATAGATAGATCCTTGGGGGACACCAGAGGTATCCACATGGTAAGTGCCTGAACTTGAAATATGTCTGCTGTGGAAGCACTGAGCAGATGTCTGGGATGAAGAAAGATCAGATGGTGAGTGAGTGAGCTCCTCTCCTGTACCTAATTGTGGATATTTATGAAACAGGATTGGCAGAGCTAATCCTGCTTTTTCATGCTCTATCTGCTCCACAGAATTGTGCATGCTGTACGTGGGAACTTAAGGAACGGTGGGGTAGCAGCTAGTGTCCCTTCACAAAATAAGTTGTACATACATCAAAGAAATATTCTTGTTTACTATCATCATTTTTCGTTTGTGAAAAATGTGTAAATTATGACCAGACTTGTTACAAGTCAATCTGTACGTGTAACTAGGTAGCTACTATAAATGGCATTAGTATAATTGATGCTCAGCTTGTTGGTATATTTATAGGTGAGGTTTCCTGTGTATATTTTTCAAGCCAATTGAGGTCAAGGTTATACAGGTTGAAACCTCCCTTATCCAGAAACCTCGGGACCTGACCTGTTCTGGATAAGGGATTTTTCCGGATGAGGGGTGGTAATGATAAATTGGATGGTACAGGTACTGAGCAAGGGGATATTGGGGCTGGCTGGCTTGAGCTGGGAGTGCAGCAGAGAGATCATGGGTGCCGGGGCGGGGGGGTTGGTGGTGGATCGCGGGGTCAGATCAGCAATTGCGGGAGTCGGCAGCAAGGAAGGACTTCAATTTGTTCATGTCGGAGTTCTGCGCATATGCGCCACCCGGTGGCCAGGAATGGTTCTGGACAGGGATTGGTTCTGGAAAGGGAGTTCTGGATAAGGGAGGTTCAACCTGTATATGATTTAAGGTTTCTACTTTTTAAAGTACCTTCTCTGAGGCCAGTAGATTATACTACTTTTCCTTTAACTGATGAGTTGCACATGAAAATGCATTGTCAGAGTTTTGGAGCAGAAAGGAAATATACCAAGAATTGTTGTTGTTGTTCAAGAGGGAAGGAATTTTTAAATCTTGTTTCTATAAAAGTTTGAACATTAGCAAAATGAGAAGACTTTTAAAGAAGAATCCTGTATTAAATGTCCTCCTATCATATTAAATGGATCCAAATTTTGTAAGAACTCGATCTGGAAACTAGGAGTGCATTCAAACTCCCGAGTTAAATTTTTAGTTCAATATTGAATTCAAAGAGCACAAAGTGCTACAGTAATGATTTTCTGCCCTTTTTAATTAAAGCTCTACTTGCTATTTGTGTCAGCGACATCTGACAAATATACATTTACTATAATATTATAACACATTGCCCAGGAAGTACTATGTGTCTGAGCAGTACATTATACCTGGAATATACTGTGTGGTCTAAGCATATATTGCATTAGGAAGCACAATGTGACCTGAGCATTGCATTGCATCTAGGGTGGAGTGCGGGTTGGGGTGATGGGGAGGAATAATCGTTACTGCCTGCCCTGGGGAATGCATCGTATCTAGGGTGTTGTGCACTGACTGAGTGTCCCATTACAACTAGAAAGCAATGTCTGGCATTTTCAGTGCATTGCATCTGGAACAGTTTGTAAACTTAGTGTTACTGCACTCAAACTTAATAGATGCCTTTTGCTGCTAATCTTTTTCTCCTATCTTAGAATGTTAATGATGAGCCTGGGCGAGTAGTTCACATTAGCGAGTTGCAGCGAGGTAGATGTATGAATCGTGACCTAATCAAGCTGGCTGAACCTTTTGGAAAGGTTACTAACTACTTGTTAATAAAGTCAAAGGGTGAGGTAAGTACAAGCCGTGGCGAAACTGTTATTCGTTTGTATTGTGTTAAACCTTGTGGAAATGTAATAATTATTCCAAGTTCCTGCATGTATCATACGTTAGTGTCACAAGGACATTCACAACGGACAGATTCCCTTCAAGTAGGTTTGATGTTAACTATGACACAAGAACATAAACAGTTAATGAGAAAAGGCTGTTAAGCTCATCGAAGCTCAGCCCTCCGGTTGTCCAACTCACCCTTTGACTCCACTACCTTGCCTATAATTTCTGTCCTCTTGATCAACTGGCCTGACTAACCTTGAAATATTGTTCTGTGTTCACTTTATCTAAGCCATTTAATACTTCATAAACCTCAGAGATCTTTAGTCAACCTTTTTAGAAGTTAAGCTACCCCTCATCCCTATTACATTTGGGATCATTCTTTTTTCTGCATCCCCACAAATATATGTATGCCCCCTTTGAAGTATGGCAACCAAAATAATGCAGTGTTTGAAAGTGTGGTCTGACCAATGAATTATAAAGCATCAACATAACCGCTATAGATGTTTCTGTAATGTTCCGGTGGGTATACCAACATTCTGTTTGTAGAATTGTCTGCTATCACTTCCATACCTTTCAGTCTCCCTGTGCTAATTCCATTCTACTCACTGTTGCTCATTTTTTTTCTACAATATACAATACATTGCTTGCCATTAGATTTGAATGTCTTCATTTGGATCTGAGTATACCAAGTCATACAAAGAAAATTACAAGATGAATATGAATATCTATTTCTGTTTTAATATAGGGATTTGTGGAATTGGCCTATCCCGAAGCGGCTCAAGCTATGGTGAAGTTTTACCAGATGAAACCTACCTTTGTTGATGGAAATGTCATCAGAGCAGAACTGTCCCAGAAATATAAAAAGTTGACTCTAAAGGTATATTATTTACAATGAGATATAAGAGAGTTAATCAGCTTCATCCATATTTATACAGGTTTGTTTTCCTGGAGATACACTTTTATTTGATGGACACATTCAGAACCCCAGATAATAAATATAGATACACAAGAATCTGCTCAATTGTCATGTGGGGGGAGAGTGCAAGTTAATGGTATTCTGTCCCAGT
This sequence comes from Pristiophorus japonicus, assembly GCF_044704955.1. NCBI lineage: Eukaryota > Metazoa > Chordata > Chondrichthyes > Pristiophoridae > Pristiophorus > Pristiophorus japonicus. The sequence goes on along the minus strand of NC_091980.1, from coordinate 71,985,603 downwards.
TAATTAAAAAGGTCAATTTAAACTTCTGTGTAGTAAGTCTAATTTAAATAAGCAAGACTCATATTTTTCATTTTGGGTCTGTTTGATATTTTGGAAGTTTACTTCAGCATATCTCTGTATGAAACTTAATTGGCCATAAGTTTTTTTTTGTACAAATGTTTAAGTTTGTGGATAGCATGTCGGGCCTCACTATCTTTCAGAATTATGATTTAGCAATATCCGAAGGAGTAGAAGGATTAGAGGAGAGTTGAGGACAATGTTTTTCACCCAGAGGGTGGTGGGGGTCTGGAACTCACTAGTTGAAAGGCAGAAACTCTCTGCATTAAAAAAAGTACTTGGATAGGCAATTGAAATGCCATAACCTACAAGGCTACGGACCAATAGCTGGAAAGTGGAATTAGGTTGGATAGCTCTTTTTCAGCCAGCACAAACACGATGGGCCAAATGGCTATCTTCTGTGGTGTAAGCTTCTATGATTCTATGCTCCAAAATCCTGAAAACTCACATGATTGCATTGTAGTTTTTAATTAATGAATCCTAATAGTTGAAAATGTACATTGGATTTTTATTGATGCAAAATAATTACCTCAAGTAGCAGTATTGGGTAGACTGTATACAGTTCAGTTTGCCTAATGTTAAGTAGCCTATTATTATAATCCGCATAATATACTGGTGGCCAGTCCCAGCTGTGCTTGGAATGTCTTATACACATTTGAGTTTGCCTATTATTGATATGTAATGTTACAATTCATCTAAAGTTATGAAAGTTTGTGGTTCCCAGTTAACAAATGATTAAATAATGTTATACTGTATTTCAACCCTCAAGTTTTCATTTGTGTGCAAATTTTAACAACCACGGATTGACTTTAGCGAATTGTTTGCTTATAATTACTCCCATCATTTTCCAAGGGCGGGGCTTTCTACAAGGAGCAGTTATTTAGGAGAAACTGTTGCATTACAGTATTTTATCGGTCTTAGCAGCTGCTATTTTGTGAAAATAGAATCAAATTAGCAAAGAAATATGGTGTCTCTCAGGAAGTCATCTGCAAAATCTACAAAGAATAGGATTCTGTCTTGAAATGTCTAGAAGTGACATGAAACGGTTGTGCACTTCTAGACTCAATGATGTTGGAGCAGAACTTAAATAGTTCATGGCAGCATGCAATAAAAATCTCTCCAGAATTTCAGAACAAATTTTACTGCATAAAATAGTAATTTGTAAAAGTATTGGGATTCAGTGATCTCTTTTCAGGTCAACTTAGGCTTTCAACAATTCTACCTGCAATACTTTAAAAGTGCCGACCTTGTGACATGTTCAATCTCCTTGAAGTGGGACCTTTATGGAAGCCTCTGCCAGGGTGACTTAGATCTTTCACAGCAGGAGTGCATTCATAGGAAATGGAGCAAGGAGCATGTGACTCTTCTGGGCGCCAATATGGACCGATTTGAGAAACTTCTGTTCTTTGGTTAAAAAAGTGAACAGCCAAGATGTTTCAAAATGTTCAGCACTTCCCTGGAGGCATAACTTCCCGTTTAAATCAGAATGACATGTATGATACCCGAGAAGTACATTTGATCTCTGGACAGATGATCTAGAGCTCAAAGTAGAAGCATGTTAATTATTATGGTTTACTGCCCTGCTTATCCTGAAATTTCTGGCCGAATGAATGTGGAACTTGTCAACCTTCCAAAGAATACCACTTCTAAGTAAGTGTCAACCGATGGATGCTGGAATTATCGAGCTTTTCAAGGGTCGCTATCCGAAGTTTCTTGCTAGAAAAAGACTAGCTGCTTACAAAGTTAAGACTGAGCTCTCTATTAGTTTGCTGGCCCGACCTGACCCGAAGTTAAATTAGGGAGGATAGTGAGAATTTTGAGATGGTGACATTACTCCTGAGTCTCTGGGGGAAATTTTAACCCCCCAAAAATGGGTGGGTTGGGGTTGGATGGGAGATTAAAGACTTAAAAAACGGACTTTTGACCCCAATCTGCCCGCTTCCGGTTTTAACGGAGGCGAAACGAGGCAGAATCCCGATCACCTACCCGCTTTCCGACCGGCCCCCGATCACTGTCCCCAATTTCCGACCTCCCCGCTCCAACCCCGATCCTACAGCTCCAATCCTCCTACAACTTCTGACCATCCCCCAGATCCCTCCTCTCTGCTGCCTAGTGCTGTAAGCCTACCCACCCGACAGACAGACAGCCTCCTCCCCCTCCATCTGATTTGCTGTTGGCGGGAAACAGCTTGAAAATGCTAATCAGGCCCTGCTGTTAAATTCGGCGGGGCTTGCCTGCTTTCTCGTCTCCGCTTACCCACACACCTCCAGATTAGAATTCCGGCCTCGAACTCCAACAGACTGAAGATTCTGTTTTTCAATATTGTGTGCAGTGCTCATCCAGCAACTGGTTTAGCACAATATGTTGACTAGTCTGGCATGAATAGAAGAGGACTTGTGATTCAATTCAAGATGAAACATGCTAAAATAACTGATTTTGTTAAGAATAAACCAAATATAGCAGCGACCAACAAAACATTTGCGGTCAAATTAGTATCTTTATTGCAACAGTACTTGTTTAGACTGTTATCATTTTCTTTGTCCAGAGAATCAACGCGATTGTCCTCCCTCCCCCCTCTCTTCCTCTCTCATGCTCCCTCTCTTTCATGCTCCCGCTCCTTCTCTTTCCCTCCGCCGCCGCCTCCGTCCAACCTCGCCGCCGTCCCCCCCCCGCCCTTTCTCTCTTTCTCCGCCCCCTCCCCTCTCTCCCCCTCCCCTCTCTCCCCCTCCCCTCTCGCCATCCCTCTTCCCCTCTCGCCATCCCTCTTCCCCTCTCGCCATCCCTCTTCCCCTCTCGCCATCCCTCTTCCCCTCTCGCCATCCCTCTTCCCCTCTCGCCATCCCTCTTCCCCTCTCGCCATCCCTCTTCCCCTCTCGCCATCCCTCTTCCCCTCTCGCCATCCCTCTTCCCCTCTCGCCATCCCTCTTCCCCTCTCGCCATCCCTCTTCCCCTCTCGCCATCCCTCTTCCCCTCTCGCCATCCCTCTTCCCCTCTCGCCATCCCTCTTCCCCTCTCGCCATCCCTCTTCCCCTCTCGCCATCCCTCTTCCCCTCTCGCCATCCCTCTTCCCCTCTCGCCATCCCTCTTCCCCTCTCGCCATCCCTCTTCCCCTCTCGCCATCCCTCTTCCCCTCTCGCCATCCCTCTTCCCCTCTCGCCATCCCTCTTCCCCTCTCGCCATCCCTCTTCCCCTCTCGCCATCCCTCTTCCCCTCTCGCCATCCCTCTTCCCCTCTCGCCATCCCTCTTCCCCTCTCGCCATCCCTCTTCCCCTCTCGCCATCCCTCTTCCCCTCTCGCCATCCCTCTTCCCCTCTCGCCATCCCTCTTCCCCTCTCGCCATCCCTCTTCCCCTCTCGCCATCCCTCTTCCCCTCTCGCCATCCCTCTTCCCCTCTCGCCATCCCTCTTCCCCTCTCGCCATCCCTCTTCCCCTCTCGCCATCCCTCTTCCCCTCTCGCCATCCCTCTTCCCCTCTCGCCATCCCTCCTCCCCTCTCGCCATCCCTCCTCCCCTCTCGCCATCCCTCCTCCCCTCTCGCCATCCCTCCTCCCCTCTCGCCATCCCTCCTCCCCTCTCGCCATCCCTCCTCCCCTCTCGCCATCCCTCCTCCCCTCTCGCCATCCCTCCTCCCCTCTCGCCATCCCTCCTCCCCTCTCGCCATCCCTCCTCCCCTCTCGCCATCCCTCCTCCCCTCTCGCCATCCCTCCTCCCCTCTCGCCATCCCTCCTCCCCTCTCGCCATCCCTCCTCCCCTCTCGCCATCCCTCCTCCCCTCTCGCCATCCCTCCTCCCCTCTCGCCATCCCTCCTCCCCTCTCGCCATCCCTCCTCCCCTCTCGCCATCCCTCCTCCCCTCTCGCCATCCCTCCTCCCCTCTCGCCATCCCTCCTCCCCTCTCGCCATCCCCCCCATCCCTCCTCCCCTCTCGCCATCCCTCCTCCCCTCTCGCCATCCCTCCTCCCCTCTCGCCATCCCTCCTCCCCTCTCGCCATCCCTCCTCCCCTCTCGCCATCCCTCCTCCCCTCTCGCCATCCCTCCTCCCCTCTCGCCATCCCTCCTCCCCTCTCGCCATCCCTCCTCCCCTCTCGCCATCCCTCCTCCCCTCTCGCCATCCCTCCTCCCCTCTCGCCATCCCTCCTCCCCTCTCGCCATCCCTCCTCCCCTCTCGCCATCCCTCCTCCCCTCTCGCCATCCCTCCTCCCCTCTCGCCATCCCTCCTCCCCTCTCGCCATCCCTCCTCCCCTCTCGCCATCCCTCCTCCCCTCTCGCCATCCCTCCTCCCCTCTCGCCATCCCTCCTCCCCTCTCGCCATCCCTCCTCCCCTCTCGCCATCCCTCCTCCCCTCTCGCCATCCCTCCTCCCCTCTCGCCATCCCTCCTCCCCTCTCGCCATCCCTCCTCCCCTCTCGCCATCCCTCCTCCCCTCTCGCCATCCCTCCTCCCCTCTCGCCATCCCTCCTCCCCTCTCGCCATCCCTCCTCCCCTCTCGCCATCCCTCCTCCCCTCTCGCCATCCCTCCTCCCCTCTCGCCATCCCTCCTCCCCTCTCGCCATCCCTCCTCCCCTCTCGCCATCCCTCCTCCCCTCTCGCCATCCCTCCTCCCCTCTCGCCATCCCTCCTCCCCTCTCGCCATCCCTCCTCCCCTCTCGCCATCCCTCCTCCCCTCTCGCCATCCCTCCTCCCCTCTCGCCATCCCTCCTCCCCTCTCGCCATCCCTCCTCCCCTCTCGCCATCCCTCCTCCCCTCTCGCCATCCCTCCTCCCCTCTCGCCATCCCTCCTCCCCTCTCGCCATCCCTCCTCCCCTCTCGCCATCCCTCCTCCCCTCTCGCCATCCCTCCTCCCCTCTCGCCATCCCTCCTCCCCTCTCGCCATCCCTCCTCCCCTCTCGCCATCCCTCCTCCCCTCTCGCCATCCCTCCTCCCCTCTCGCCATCCCTCCTCCCCTCTCGCCATCCCTCCTCCCCTCTCGCCATCCCTCCTCCCCTCTCGCCATCCCTCCTCCCCTCTCGCCATCCCTCCTCCCCTCTCGCCATCCCTCCTCCCCTCTCGCCATCCCTCCTCCCCTCTCGCCATCCCTCCTCCCCTCTCGCCATCCCTCCTCCCCTCTCGCCATCCCTCCTCCCCTCTCGCCATCCCTCCTCCCCTCTCGCCATCCCTCCTCCCCTCTCGCCATCCCTCCTCCCCTCTCGCCATCCCTCCTCCCCTCTCGCCATCCCTCCTCCCCTCTCGCCATCCCTCCTCCCCTCTCGCCATCCCTCCTCCCCTCTCGCCATCCCTCCTCCCCTCTCGCCATCCCTCCTCCCCTCTCGCCATCCCTCCTCCCCTCTCGCCATCCCTCCTCCCCTCTCGCCATCCCTCCTCCCCTCTCGCCATCCCTCCTCCCCTCTCGCCATCCCTCCTCCCCTCTCGCCATCCCTCCTCCCCTCTCGCCATCCCTCCTCCCCTCTCGCCATCCCTCCTCCCCTCTCGCCATCCCTCCTCCCCTCTCGCCATCCCTCCTCCCCTCTCGCCATCCCTCCTCCCCTCTCGCCATCCCTCCTCCCCTCTCGCCATCCCTCCTCCCCTCTCGCCATCCCTCCTCCCCTCTCGCCATCCCTCCTCCCCTCTCGCCATCCCTCCTCCCCTCTCGCCATCCCTCCTCCCCTCTCGCCATCCCTCCTCCCCTCTCGCCATCCCTCCTCCCCTCTCGCCATCCCTCCTCCCCTCTCGCCATCCCTCCTCCCCTCTCGCCATCCCCCCTCCCCTCTCGCCATCCCCCCTCCCCTCTCTTTCGCCATCCCCCCTCCCCTCTCTTTCTCCCCCCCTCCCCTCTCTTTCTCCCCCCCTCCCCTCTCTTTCTCCCCCCCTCCCCTCTCTTTCTCCCCCCCTCCCCTCTCTTTCTCCTCCCCTCCCCTCTCTTTCTCCCCCCCTCCCCTCTCTTTCTCCCCCCCTCCCCTCTCTTTCTCCCCCCCTCCCCTCTCTTTCTCCCCCCCCTCCCCTCTCTTTCCTGTCCTCTCTCTCCCATTCTCTCTATCAGGAAAGTTGTTCTATTGTAGTACAATAATTTTATAATTGTGTCCATCTGACAGAATATGACTGGAAGACTCAACTGTACTTTAGGAATTTTGTGTGAAGTTCACTTATACAAATCCTGCTTGTATTTAAATATTTTGAATTCCAAAATGACTATCACCTGCAATGCTGTTTTGGTCTTTTATAAAGAGGTCTTTAGCTAAACATGTAATTTTAAGTAAATAAATATGTGGATGTTGAGGGCCTGCCCACAAAAAACTTTCTTGCTTTTTTTCGCTAAAGAGCAAAAGATGCAAGTCAGCAGTGCTGTATCATCAAATTGAGAACTGATGTGGAGGTTGAGCTTGGAAATTGAGTCCAGCTCTCCCACTCCTATCCTTTTTTTTAAATCAGCATGTTGGACTTATCATGCCAATTGCTGGACTGCAATAATTGATGCATATTTTTGACATCAAAAATCGTGAGACAAAGTTGCTTGTCGCAATGCACTGCAAATCCTGGAAATGTCCACATGTTCCACAAGCAGCTTTACTTCATGAGTCCTGGAGGCAGTGAAAATTCCAGTTTTTAGGGGCACAAGAGACACATGTACAGCAGCCAGCCACCTCACTCCTGCTATTGAGATAAACTAGCTTTAGGAGCACATAATGTAATACACTGTGACCAAGGGAAAACATTGTGGAAGTCAACAATGGGCATTCAAACCAATGTGGTTAATGGAAAAAAAACTGGTTTCTTTGAGTGCGTTCCTACAAAAGTTTTGGATTGTTTTTACAGTGCCATGAGTGGGAGATTTATGGGTTGAATAGAAGATTTAAGGCAATTTTACATAGACATATTTGCGACAAGCAAGGGAATGATGCATATAAAACTGTTAATTTTTGGATAACAAAAGGATATCCTGTAGGAGAACTTGACGACCCCAAGCTGCAATGAGTTCTCTTTTTCAGGTTGTTCAGGCTGTCCCCGATTCTCTTAATGATTCCCGTCTGTGCCTTTCTCTTCTCGTGCCTCCATGATGATGCCTCTTTACACTTGAGGCAGTGTAAAGTAAAAGAAATATACAGGTACAACGTCCTGAATCCAGAACTCCGAAAACCAGACATTTTGTGCATCGTGGATGGAATCATCCGGAATCCGGAATTATTCTCCGAAAACCAGACATTTTGAAGCGGCCAAGATGGCGACACGGGCAGCGAGAGATGAGGGAACAAAAATGGGATGAATGTAGGGTGTAGAGGAGATGAGCGAGTGATGGAAATTTAGCACCTCTGTGTGGCACCCTGCCAACAGTCCGCACTCACCCAGGGACCCGCTCATCAATGACCAGTCACTGGGTTCACTGACCCTACCTGGACGGGTTGACCCATCACTGGGGTCGGGATTTTTTCCCTTCGGCACCTGATAGCCCTGAGTGCAAGCGGCGAGGTCTGAAATCCAGCAAAACCTGAAATCCGTCACGGATTCGGTCGAGGATTCCAGATTTCACACTATTGATTTTCTTTTCTGAAATCCGGGAAAACCCAAACTCCGGCACAGACTCAGTCCCGAGGATTCCGGGTTTTGGACGTTGTACCTGTACCAGTAAATGGAAAGCGCAAAATTAAACCAATCAGTTGTTTATGTATCAGACAATTCTAAATCTTACTGAAACTTGTAAAAGATTCTAAATTAAAAAAAAAAAGGATTTGGACAATATTCTGCTACTTGAGCATTCCTACATTGAAAAGTTTTACTGGTAACTTATTGGGCAGCACTACTGAGCAGTGGGTATTTTGTCAGCATAATTTTGCAGTGAATATGAGCAGTGCTGGGAAGTGACGAGTTAGTTTTATGGTTCTTCTATTTGAACTTCTGGGTGGGGCTTCAAATCTGATCAACCTCTGCGTTGGTGGCGCAGAGAGAGACTGCGAGATGATAAAGATGATATGTTTTCTGTGTGAAGACATTCTTGATAAGTAATTGTCAGCAGTTAAGATGTTGGGGATTGTGCAGTTTAAATAATGTGATTTTCACCACTTTGTTTAGGGCAAAGAAAGTGAAGAACGCAGCCGGGTGGTCCACATCAGCAACTTGCCTTCTGTTGGCTACTCTGATTCAGAAATTGTGTGCCTCGGTATGCCATTTGGAAAAGTGACCAACTACTTACTAATGAGAGTTAAGAATCAGGTATGGTGGGATATAAAATGTTAACAATAATGTGAAATATTTCACTTGAGTAATACAATTATATTAATGGTACGGCATAATGTCTCATTTTCTGAGGGGTGAGTTCAGTTTGAAATAATAACTTACAAATTAATACCAGTGGGGGTGACTTGTTGGCATTAGTGATTGCAAAATTATACTTATTACTGTGCTGTAGGTTCCAAAAGATACAGAACACACCTTGTTCACTTTCAGACTTGTTCACTTTCAGACTATCTGAAAGGAGTTTTGTACTGTGCTTGCAAATTTCTTTGCTTTTTCGTTCTGTTAGCATTTGACAATCCTGCTTAGTTTGGATCATTCAAAATGATCATTCAAATTGGATTGGCATTTATTTTGATTCAGTAATTGTTTGGCATGTCGGGTTCTCAGCTAAAACAGAGTAGGTTGCGATGAATTTTAATACTTGACTGCAAATTTGGTGCAGATTGCAATTAGCTGCCATCTAAGCTATACAAGTGATGATTTTTTTTTAAATTCTTGGGATGTGGGCAACACTGGCAAGGTTGACATTTATTGCCGTCCCTAGATGTCCTCGAGGTGGTAGTGGCCACGTCTTGAACTGCTGCAATCCGCGTAGTGAAGGTGCTCCCAAAATGCTGTTAGTAGGGATTTTGACACAGCGATGATAAAGGAACATATGTCCAAGTCAGGATGGGATGTGACTTGAAGAGGGAGTTGGAGGTGATGGTGCTGCCACGCATCTGCACTGTATTTGGGAGGTTCTGCCGAAGAAGCCTTGTTGAGTTGTATCAAACTGCTAGAAAATGATGATTGTTAAATGAGTTGCCCATTCCTACACACGGTACATTTAATCAGGAGTGGCTGGGCTTTTGTGATGGATTGGTTTTTGAAGCAGCTTTTGTGATAACACCAAGTCGTTTCTTTTTCCTTTCTTTTTCTGTTTATTTTTCCTTTCTATCAATCTGTCTCCCTCCCTCCCCTCTGTTGATTAGCTCATTAGCATTAATTGTAACATCACTAAAACAGCTTTACTGCTCCCAACGTTGAATTCAGAATTAATTACTGGCAATAGGGTATATATAAACACTGAGATGAAATATTGACATCACAGATATATGAGCAGAAGTTGGAGATTGGAGGAAGCAAAAGTATGTATGAATGGTTTGGCAACCATAGATCCAATGAGCTATGAAGAGCAGCATTATTGGTGAGGGATGACATCATTGTCATTGCAGGAGTTGGAAAAACAAATGGCATAAGCAAGTAGAAATTAGGATGGCATCTTCTTTAGATCTCCATCTCAAGCTGAACAGTGGACCAATGAAAGAGGTGTGAAAGCACAAGGTTTAATTGAGGTGATAAGTCATTGTTTTTCAATGTGTTTTATGAAGCACGATACTAGAGCTGATGCTATATTTTTTTAATTCATTCACGGGCTGTAGGCGTGGCTGTCAAGGCCAGCATTTATTGCCTATCCCTAATTGCCCTTGAGAAGGTGTTGGTGAACCACCTTGAGCCATTGCATTTTTTGTAGTGAAGGTATTCCCACAGTGCTGTTACGTAGGGAGTTCCAGGATTTTGACCCAGCAATGATGAAAAAAGGCGATATATTTCCAAGAAAGAGTGGTGTGTGACTTGGAAGGGGACTTGAAGGTGGTGCTGTTCCCATGCGCTTGCTGGTCTTGACCTTCTAGATGGTGCAGATCATGAGTTTGGGAGGTGCTGTCGAAGAAGCCTTGGCGAGTTGTTGGAGTGCATCGAGCAGCTGGTAGCCTTGGTGCGCCGGTGGTGAAAGGCGTAAATGCTTAAGATGGTGGATGGGGTGCCAATCAGTTGGGTTGCTTTGTCCTGGATACTATCGAGCATCTTAAGTGTTGGAGCTGCACTCATCCAGGCAAGAGGAGAATATTTCATCACACTCCTGACTTGTGGCTTGTAGATGGCGGAAAGGCTTTGGGGAATCAGGAGGCGAGTTACTTGCCACAGAATACCCAGCCTCTGACCTGCTCTTGTGGCCACGGTATTTATGTGGTTGGTCCAGTTAAGTTTCTGGTCAATGGTGATTCCTGGGATGTTGATGGTGGGGGATTTGATCATGGTAATGCCATGGAGAGGTGGTCATTGCCTGGCCCTTGTGTGGCGCTAATGTTACTTGCCGCTTATCAGCCCAAGCCTGAATATTGTCCAGAACTTGCGACGTGCGAGCATGAACTTCATTATCTGAGGAATTGCGAATGGAATTGAACACTGTACAATCAGCAGCAAACATCCCCACTTTTGACCTTTTGATGGAAGGAAGATCAATGGTGAAGCAGCTGAAGGTGGTTTGGCCTAGGACACTGCCCTAAGGAACTCCTGCAGCGATGTCCTGGGGGTGAGATGATTAGCCTCCAACAAGCACAACCATCTTTCTTTGTGCTAGGTATAACTCCAGCCAGTGGAGAGTTATCCCCCTGATTCCCATTGACTTCAATTTTACTAGGTCTCCTTGATACCACAATCTGTCAACTGCTGCCTTGATGTAGAGGGTAGTCACTCAACCTCACCTGAAATTCATCTCTTTTGTCCATGTTTGGACCAAGGCTGTAATGAGGTCTGGAGCCAAGTGGTCCTGGCAGAACCCAAACTGAGCATCGGTGAGAAGGTTATTGGTAAGTAAGTGCCGCTTGATAACTCTCAACAACCCCTTCCATCACTTTGCTGATGATTGAGAGTAGACTGATGGGGCGGTATTTGGCCAGATTGGATTTGTCCTGCTTTTTGTGGATAGAGTATACCTGGGCAATTTTCCACATTGTTAGGTAGATGCCAGTATTGTAGCTGTACTGGAACAGCTTGGCTCGAGGTGTGGCTAATTCTGGAGCACAAGTCTTCAGCACTACAGCTGGGCTTTTGTTGGGCCCATAGCCTTTGCTGTAACCAGTGAGCTCAGCCGTTTCTTCATATCACGTGGAGGGAATCTAATTGGCTGAAGGAGGAGGCCAAGGTGCATCATCCACTTGGCACTTCTGGCTGAAGATGGTTGCGGACACGTCAGTCTTGTCTCTTTCACTCGTGCTGGGCTCCACAATCATTGAGGATGGGGATGTTCATGGAGCCATCTTCTCCCATTAGTTGTTTAATTGTCCAGCACCATTCACAACTGGATGTGGCAGAACTGTGGAGATTTGATCTTATCCATCGATTGTGGAATCGCTTAGCTCTACTGCTTCTGCTTTTTAGCTTGAATGTGGTCCTGTGTTGTAGCTTCACCAGGTTGGCCCGTCATTTTTAAGTATGCCTGGTGTTGTTCCTGTTATGCTTTTTTATGCTCCTCATTGAACCAGGATTGCACCCCTGGCTTGATGGTCATGGTAGAGTGTCGAATATGCCTGGCCATGAGATTACAGATTCTGCTGTGGCTGCTGCTGCTGATGGCCCACAGCACCTCATGGATGTCCAGTTTTGATCTGCTCGATCTGTTCTGAATCTATCCCATTTAGCACAGTGGTAGTGCCACACAACACAATGGAAGGTCTCTGCAGTGTGAAGAGAGGACTTGGATTCCACAAGGACTGTGCAGTGGTCACTCCTACCAATACTGTCATGGACAGGTGCGTCTGCGACAGGTCAAGTAAGTTTTTCCCTTGTGATGGTTCTTTCAGCACTAGCTGCAGGCTCAGTCTGGCAGCTATGTCCTTCAGGACTCGGCCAGCTCGGGCACTAGTGGTGCTACCGAGCCCCTTGGTGTTGGATATTGAAGTTCCTCACCCAGAATATATGCTGTGCCGTTGCTCCCCCTCAGTGTTTTTTCCAAGTGGTGTTCAACATAGAGGAGTACTCATTCATCAGCTACGGGAGGGCGGTAGGTGGTAATCAGCAGGAGGTTTCCTTGCCCATGTTTGACTAATGCCATGAGACTTAATAGGATCCGGAGCCAATGTTGAGGACTCCCAGGGCCACTCCCTCCCAACTGTATACCACTGTGCTGCCACCTTTGGTGAGTTTGTCCTGCCAGTGAGATGGTGATGTAGGGGACTGGAACGTCGACTGAAAGGTATGATGCTGTCTGTTTGACTGTCAGGTTGTTGCTTGACTAATCTGTTGGACAGCTCTATCAGTTTTTGCACAAGTCCCCCGATGTTAGTGAGGGGGACTTTGCAAGGTTGACTGGGCTGGGGGTGTGCCTTTGTCGTGTCCGAATGTGGTATCTAGGTCGATGCTGTGTGGTCCGTCCGATTTTATTTTTATTGTAGTTTTTCGTAGAGGTAAAGTTGCACCAAAAATGATAACACCGATTGTGAGTAAATACTTGAATTTATTTTAAGGATGATTTATCATTAGATATATAGCACTCAAATTTGCCCAGGAGTTGCTCCGTTTTATTTGGAGCAACTTGATTTTTCTGGAGTATCTTAAAAATCCACATTTTGCACATTCAATATGCGCCAGTGCAAGTGAGTTAGTTAGGATTTTTTCAGTTTAGTTTTTTTTTTCAAAAGGGGGCATTACCAGCCACCTACGCCTGTTTTGGCCATTTAAGCCACTTTGGGCAGCTAATAGTTGCTCCAAACTAACTTAGGACAGCGTATGTGGCCGCACAGAAAACCCTTGCGGAGAGTTAAGAAATCAGCGCAGGTAGGTACATCTGAGACCATTCGCCAGGGATGGGGCGGGAAGGGAAGCAGAGAGAACCTTGCAAAGCACTAAACAAAGCACAGCAACATTCCCTCTCTCTCATGGACACTATTCCCTCACTAATTGTTCCCATTTCCCGTGCGATTATTGTTATTTCTCCCGACAGTTCCGTTACCTCATCACCCACCCCACTGATGGTGTGGACGAGTGATCGGGTAAGGTCGTTGCACTCCGTACTCAATGCCATCATCTAAACCACATCTATTGCATCCTGCATCTCAGGAGAGTGTGGTCGGTTTCTCCTTAACCTCACCCTGGGTCTGCCTCGCGGCAACCCCCCCAATGGGAGGCGCAACCTCGGACAGTGGGGCCTTGGGTGTTCCATGCTGCATCCCACCAGCACTGGGAGGCGCAACCTCGGATGGTGGGGCACTGGGTGTTCCATGCTGCATCCCACCACCACTGGGACCCGCAAGCTGGGACGGTGGTGCCCTGGGTGTTCCATGCTGCATCCCATCACCACCTGGGACCAGCAACCTCGGACCTTGGGAAACCATGGAATGTCACATCAGAACTTAAACCACTATATATGGACGGGCTGAAACCATGGAATGTCACACCAGAACTCATGGAAGGGTCTGGCAACGCCAACTCGATTAACGTGGCCTCATTCATAGTCATTACAGCATTGTCCCCTTCATCCATCTCCATGCCCATCTCCTCTCTTTCCCCCCCCCCCCCCCCCCCCCCCCCGGCCAAGTTAGTCTGCAGGGTTCGGCTCGTACTCGTCTGATCTTCTTCTGGATCTTCAGGATTGGCATCAAGTTCTGCAAAATATAACAGAACAGTCAAATTATTAGCAGCAGAGCAGGGTGCAGGATGGGTGGCATGAGTTGGCTCACACATAGCAGGCCAGGCAGCAGATTGGTTTGAAGGGCCACGATGAATTTTCAGGACTTATCCTCTCCGTCGTGTGTGGGCCCAGCTTGTGCAGTACTGATTGTTTTTTTCCAGGTAGGATCCATCAAAGCAGCGACCCTCTGTTCCAAGGGTGTCAGTTGGTGCAGATTTGGCGGGCTTCCTCCTGTTCGAGTTCTTTCCATTTTGTTGTGGGCCAATTTCTTCTGCAAAGATGAAGATGCAACTTTTTAGAGAGGGTGTCTTTCTGCTGGGTGGGACATATACAGCTGGTCACATTTAAAATTGCAATTCCATTGAATAAATGAAAATATTACTTACACTAACTACTTGACCAAGGCCCTGCCATTTATTTTTACACTGGCTTCTAGATTTCCTGGTATGCACCACTGCGCAGTAATCTTCTGCAACTTGGTTCCAGCATTTCTTCATTTCTTTGGGTGGCACGTTTGTGTGACCTCTGTTGCTGGTATCCAGCTCCTGCCATTTGTTCTCAATGACATTAACTAGTATCTCCACTTCGTCATGCAAGAAATTCTTCATTCTTAGTGCACGTTGTTGCATTGCTGTATTGAATTGACACTCAGTGATTTTTCAAAACACACAGTCCTTATTTTGCATGCAGCAATGCTTTTCAGATATGCAGCACTCCTTCTGGAACTTTAGCAGCAACACAGAGCACTCACTGATTCCAGCAGCTGATTTATTCCACAGCACGCCTTCTGGCACCAAAAATCAAGCAGCTTCGTTTCCCTTTAAAGATGGCCGATTGCCAATGTTACGCACTCACATGCGCGAATGCTTTAATGTGCATGCGCACAGCTGCCGGCACTGTTTCTTGCGCAGAGCCTAGCTCTGCCCCCCCCTCCCCCAGTCGACTGGCCACGCCGTGCCAAGCCCCGGGAGAGGCAACACACCGGCCAGAATCGGGGGAGATTTTTTAGGCGCTGTTTTCAGTCCACAAAGTCGGCACATCTCTGGTGAGTGCAACGAAAAAACGGGTGGACCAAATTTGAGCCCATAGTAATAAAGCTAAGGTCAAAAATAGTTACAAGTGTGCAAGACCTTAAAACAATTCAAAGGAAGGCCTGTTTAATATGAAGTCTATGAATTAACAGGGGAGGGAGGAATACCTGCTGCCCAGGTGTCAATTTTCTTGATGGTGAAAAGATGGTGTTAATGGTGAGTTTCCCCAATAAGATAATGGTCATTCCTAATTCTAAGTGAACTTATTTCAAAGATTAATTACATGTCTGCCTATAGTAATTAATCTATTTCTACTATGGTGCTGAACCCATAAGTGTTTCAAGTCTTAGTTATACTTCCTAATGATCCTTTATTTCAACCATAGGTTTTCCTGGAAATGGAAACACATCATATAGCGATGACCATGATTGAAAAGTTCAAGAAAATACCTCTAATGTTCCATGGCAGAGAGCTGAAAGTGTATCTGTCTCAAAAATACAAGAACCTAGTGTTGAGGGTAAGTCATGTGACTAATGTTATCTCGTGATCATATGGATTGAGCCCGTTGAATGGTTGGATAAAGCTAAGGTTTTGGGATCTGGGTCAGCAAAATCAGACTGTTGACACCCAAAAATGCTCTTTCAATTTGTGGCATCATTTGCTTCAACCAAAAGACACTGCACTGCTGCCTGAGCAGAATCAGCGCAGTGCCAATGAGCAGCATTGACTGGTAATTTAAACAACTGAATGATTTTAGATACATATCACGGTGTACCAGAACACGTAGACTGCATATGCACATTAATCTTCTGGTATCTTATGTCACACACATGGAAGTTTCTGTTGCATTTGATGTATAATAATAGAATGATGATGGTATACTTTGTCATACTCTTAACAAACAAGTATCTTAAAATCTATAGCAAGAAAATACCTCTGCTAATTAAAGGAGTTGGTGTTACTACTCATACTTTAAGAATCCTCTGCATACTTCAAGAATTAACTCGGGTTGCAAAGGGGGAGTTGATATTTTAATTTCTTCTTTCAGAAACAAGGCAAAGGGGTTGACGAACTGTTAAGAAACAGCGAGCGGGAAAACCGGTAAGCTATATACTTAAAAGTATGAGAGAGAAAATCTGTTCACCTATGTAGGCTACATTTAAGCAGTAACCCATTGAGAATTATTGTAACTTGTTTGGAGGGGAATTAAGTAAATACCATGCTACAATGTAAGTTATTTCAGACCATATTAGCCATTAATAAATATTTAGAAATGTAAACTCAATCACTTTACATATATCCACAGCGTAAGATTTGTGCAGATGTCTTTTTGGAGTATCAAGTTACTTTGCCACACTGGTAGCTAAGCAGAGACTACTTGTTGGTCCATAGGTAACAAGGGCAGCATTGCTATTCACATCTCTGCTGCTAATTTCAGGACATCTTTGGTGAAGACTTGTGCTTTGGGTGACTGCCATCTCTGTCGTAGTTGGATTGCAGCATGTGAAAAGAAATAGAAACAGAAAGGAGAGAAGAAATTAGTGTAATCTCTCCTCACTCACCCACAAAACATTCTATTCACTGTAACGTAGGCTTTACAATTTGGGTCGTCTCCCAATGCTTGCTTGATAACTTGTGTTCAACGTCGACTGAGTCTTCTATGAATAGAATTCTGTGTCCTTGTGCATGAAGTGAGTGGGATAACTTGCTACAGCGCCAACAATGCCTCTTAACCATTCTTATTGCACTGAGCCCACTGTGATACTCTCCATACACAATCAGACTATTCTGTTCAGGCTAAAGTAATAGATTTGTTTCTACTCATAGCATACTGTACTCCTGCAGCAATAGGACATTCAATTTGCATGACAACCAATCTTAAGAGTCTAAATATTGCGATTACTAATTAGTCCTTAATTAGGGACAATTTAGTGATTTTGAACTTGGAATCGGCTGGTTGAATTTACCCTAACATTTAATGCTGCACCCTTATGACTGAAGCAAAAAGAGAATACAATTAGCCTAGGGTGGATTCAGAGCCAGTTCTTGCTGGTTAAATGGGTAGTATTTTGTTTTGTATTTACATTTTCAAGGTAATTTATACACTCCCATGCCATGCACAATTATAAACTGAAAGGACAAGTGACCAATTGCTAGGCCTCCGTCGATGTCACCAACTTATAGGGAATGCATGAAAGCCTCTATATCAGATTTCATTGATTTTTTTTTCTCTGTTGGGAAATGCTTGGCATTTGTTCCCCTAATACCAGCTGAAATCAGGAGCTTGTAATCCAAGTAATCACTGATATAAACCAACAGCATGCCATTCTGTGGCACAGTGTTGGAGCTCTGATCTTTTTCATTAAGAAAACAGTAATGGTGGTACTTTAAAAAAAAAAATCTGAATGATACTTACATTCACATTTTTGCTGCTGTTTGATTTCAGGAAAAGGGGTCGTTCTCTCAGTCCTTCTAAAAGAGCACGATCCCCCAGCAATAAGAGAAAAGCTCAAGATAAACCCCAAAATTCTAAGGGAACAGACCATGAAAATACGCAGATGGGCTCTCCTTCAATGGAGAAAGACACAGATCCAAAACAGATAGAAGGGGAGAATGTGGCAAAAATAAGGTCACAGGGTGACCCTTCCCCAGATACTGAGAACTACGAGGAACTTGGTGGAGCAGAAGACTTAGTGTTGACGCATGGTGAATCAGTGAAGGATAAGTCTGAACTTGGTGACGGAGAGGGCGATATGGAGGTGGAATTGGAAGCAGAAATGGAAGTTGGGCACTTCAACGAATGTGAAACTAAGGAGGAGTCTGATGATGCAGAACCAAGCTCTCAAATCAAAGCACAATTATCTGAGAAGGTATGCATTAAAAGTTCAACGGTTGGAGACTTGCACATAGTTCATTCAAATATGCCTCTGTCAACTTTTACATAGAAATTGTTGAACTCTGTGATTGTAATACATTATCATTTGCAGGAATATAGGAACAGGTGGGTTCATGCCTTTCCAGCAGTGTTCATACCCTTTTTACTTGGCTGTTATCACTGCTTTAGAATTTTTGCATTTGAGTATCTGTCTACTCTCCCATCCCTTTTACAGTCCTACTTTGTCCTTCTGCAACTAGAGAGTCTGGGATGAATTGCTGCTTCTAAGCTTCTGCTCAACCGCACAAAACTGGCTGAGGGCACACCCCACGTTTTTCATGCAACCATCATATACATATTGAATATTGCCATCATATCCTGGGGGGAGTGGACATATAAGGAGGGTGTCCTTTTAAGAAATTCATACTCTATGTGGTCATGACATTATACCATACTTAACTTGGCAACCTTGTATACCCAGCAAATTTCTTTCTCAATTCCTCTTAGATGTGGGCCATGGATGAGATAGCGTTCTCTCGCTCTGTGACTCCATTCATACTGCTCTGGTGCTGTTCTTTATTGCAGGGTGGCTTCCAATTCCCCAAAAAGTCACAATTCTCTGTAGCTCCTTTAAATGGGGCAGTTCTGCTTCCTGTCTGCTTCAAAATAATTTATTTTTATTTTTAGAAAAGCTGTATGTATGCGTGACCGGTCTTCTGAGAGCTCCTTACACTGGATAATCTGGCCCCATAATGGTCCCAATATGTTGTGCACGGGGAATCTTTACACTGGATAATCTTATCGTCGTAGGCAGTCCCTCGAAATCACTCAGTGAGTTCTCAGATGACTGTCCAGTCTCTGTCACAGATGGGACAGACAGTGGTTGAAGGGGTGGGTGAAGGGCCTGGTTTGCCGCACGCTCCTTTCACTTGATTTCTGCGTGCTCTTGGCGACGAGACTCGAGGTGCTCAACGCCCTCCAGGAAGCTCTTCCTCCACTTAGGGCGATCTTGGGCCAGGGATTCACAGATGCCGGTGGGGATATTGCACTTTAGCCCGCCTCACAGCACCGACCCCCAGTCATCAAAATTCACGGCACAACCTTGGACAACATGGACCATTTTCTGTACCTCTGGAGCCTATTATCAGCAAGGGCAGACATCGATGACAAGGTCCAACACCACCTCCACTGTGCCAGCACAGCCATCGGTCGCCTGAGGAAGAGAGTGTTTGAAGACCAGGACCTCAAATCTGGCACCAAGCTTATGGTCTATAGGGCAGTAGTGATACCCGCCCTCCTATATGGCTCAGAGACATGGACCATATACAGTAGACACCTCAAAGCGCTGGAGAAGTACCACCAGCGCTGCCTCCGCAAGATCCTGGATAATCTGGCCCCATGGTGGTGCGCTGGGAATCTTTATGCTAGATAGTCTGGCCCTATCGTGCTCCCAACATGTTGTGCGCTGGGAATTCTTATGCTGGATAATCTGGCCCCATGGTGTTCCCAACATGTGTGCTTTTGAGTCCTGATAATTTATTATAATGAGTTGACTATGCATTATAGCATACGGTCAGCAGTGAACAAGGTACAGTATCGACAGGGGAGCAATCCTACAGCTACTGAGCTGAGACTGCATTATCCATCCCTTTGTATCGGCCCACTCTGGTCTAGACCTTCGCAGTTGACTATACCTTAGCCATCAGGCAGTGCCAGCTCATTTGATGAAGTTTGCTTTAATTTTATGAATCCTCAGTAACTGACACGTATCACAACCCGTTTTACATTTCCTCACAACTTTTCAAAGACATGAACCTTATTTAATATTTAACATAAGAAATTAATATAAGAATTAGGAACAGGAGTAGGCCATCTAGCCCCTCGAGCCTGCTCCGCCATTCAACAAGATCATGGCTGATCTGGCCATAGACTCAGCTCCACTTACCCGCCCGCTCCCCGTAACCCTTAATTCCCTTATTGGTTAAAAATCTATCTATCTGTGATTTGAATACATTCAATGAGCTAACCTCAACTGCTTCCTTGGGCAGAGAATTCCAGATTCACAACCCTCTGGGAGAAGAAATTCCTTCTCAACTCGGTTTTAAATTGGCTCCCCCGTATTTTAAGGCTGTGCCCCCTAGTTCTTGTCTCCCCGACCAGTGGAAACAACCTCTCTGCCTCTATCTTGTCTATCCCTTTCATTATTTTAAATGTTTCTATAAGATCACCCCATAACATTCTGAACTCCAACGAGTAAAGACCCAGTCTACTCAGTCTATCATCTTAAGGTAACCACCTCATCTCCGGAATCAGCCTAGTGAATCGTCTCTGTACCCCCTCCAAAGCTAGTATATCCTTCCTTAAGTAAGGTGACCAAAACTGCATGCAGTACTCCAGGTGCGGCCTCACCAATATCCTATACAGTTGCAGCAGGACCTCCCTGCTTTTGTACTCCATCCCTCTCGCAATGAAGGCCAACATTCCATTCGCCTTCCTGATTACCTGCTGCACCTGCAAACTAACTTTTTGGGATTCATGCACAAGGACCCCCAGGTCCCTCTGCACCGCAGCATGTTGTAATTTCTCCCCATTCAAATAATATTCCCTTTTACTGTTTTTTCCAAGGTGGATGACCTCACATTTTCTGACATTGTATTCCATCTGCCAAACCTTAGCCCATTCGCTTAACCTATCTAAATCTCTTTTCAGCCTCTCTGTGTCCTCTACACAACCCGCTTTCCCACTAATCTTTGTGTCATCTGCAAATTTTGTTACACTACACTCTGTCCCCTCTTCCAGGTCATCTATGTATATTGTAAACAGTTGTGGTCCCAGCACCGATCCCTGTGGCACACCACTAACCACCGATTTCCAACCCGAAAAGGACCCATTTATCCCGACTCTGCTTTCTGTTAGCTAGCCAATTCTCTATCCATGCTAATACATTTTCTCTGACTCCGCGTACCTTTATCTTCTGCAGTAACCTTTTGTGCGGCACCTTATCGAATGCCTTTTGGAAATCCAAATACACCACATCCATCGGTACACCTCTATCCACCATGCTCGTTATATCCTCAAAGAATTCCAGTAAATTCGTTAAACATGATTTCCCCTTCATGAATCCATGCTGCGTCTGCTTGATTGCACTATTCCTTTCTAGATGTCCTGCTATTTCTTCCTTAATGATAGTTTCAAGCATTTTCCCCACTACAGATGTTAAACTAACCGGCCTATAGTTACCTGCCTTTTGTCTGCCCCCTTTTTTAAACAGAGGCGTTACATTAGCTACTTTCCAATCCGCTGGTACCTCCCCAGAAACCAGAGAAATTTGGTAGATTATAACGAATGCATCTGCTATAACTTCCGCCATCTCTTTTAATACCCTGGGATGCATTTCATCAGGACCAGGAGACTTGTCTACCTTGAGTCCCATTAACCTGTCCAGCACTACCCCCCTAGTGATAGTGATTGTCTCAAGGTCCTCCCTTCCCACATTCCTGTGACCAGCAATTTTTGGCATGGTTTTTGTGTCTTCCACTGTGAAGACCGAAGCAAAATAATTGTTTAAGGTCTCAGCCATTTCCACATTTCCCATTATTAAATCCCCCTTCTCATCATCTAAGGGACCAACATTTACTTTAGTCACTCTTTTCCGTTTTATATATCGGTAAAAGCTTTTACTATCTGTTTTTATGTTTTGCGCAAGTTTACTTTCGTAATCTATCTTTCCTTTCTTTATTGCTTTCTTAGTCATTCTTTGCTGTCGTTTAAAATTTTCCCAATCTTCTAGTTTCCCACTAACCTTGGCCACCTTATACGCATTGGTTTTTAATTTGATACTCTCCTTTATTTCCTTGGTTATCCACTGCTGGTTATCCCTTCTCTTACCGCCCTTCTTTTTCACTGGAATATATTTTTGTTGAGCACTATGAAAGAGCTCCTTAAAAGTCCTCCACTGTTCCTCAATTGTGCCATCGTTTAGTCTGTGTTTCCAGTCTACTTTAGCCAACTCTGCCCTCATCCCACTGTAGTCCCCTTTGTTTAAGCATAGTACGCTCGTTTGAGACACTACTTCCTCACCCTCAATCTGTATTACAAGTTCAACCATACTGTGATCACTCATTCCTAGAGGATCTTTTACTAGGAGATCGTTTATTATTCCTGTCTCATTACACCAACGGCTCAGTTCTCTATCTGCCTCGCCTCTTCATCTTCTGTGTTCTTGTAATCAATCGTGTTGATACTGGGGCTAATGCATTCTGACTTTCAATTTCATCTGCAAACTAAAATAAATGAATAAAGCTAATGAAGTCACCACTGCTTCATGATTTCTTGTAAGAAAAATCAGATAGCTGTTTCAGTTATTAAGTTTATATTTGGGAAGGAAGGAAGAAGAGAGGGAAAGTGGTTGCATTTGGGGAAGATCAGTAAAAATATTGGCCCGGAAATTGCGGCCTCTCCAGATGCATACGCTGTGCGTACGATGTTCGGTGTGCACACACCTGAAGAGGCCTCACAAATAGCAGTTCTTGGCACGCGATGCACATGCGCCAAGAACCGGCTTTTGCGATCTGTCAAAATCGCGTGCATCTGCAGGAGTAGGATATTCGCGGGCAGAGATGTGCTCTTGTCCAGCGAATGTCCTTCAAGCTCTTACACCTGGTAAAAGGTGTAAGAGCTTTAAAACAAGGCGTAAGAGTTTTAAAACATAGAAAAATTAAATGTTACAACTTATTTTTATATTAAAAACCCTATCTATGAAGGTAAGTTCATTTTTAACACATAGTCAAAAATGTATTCTTTTAAATTAAATTTTTTTTTAATATCTTTAATTTAATTGCATTGTGATTGGTGGTCCAGGCCCACGGGATCCCAGGATACGCATACGAGCCTGGAAAACATGTTCCCATACGCTGGACTGTGAATCTAGGCCTCGGAGCGCAATCCTACATTCCTCCGGGACCACCAGGTATTTTCGTTTTTAAAAAAATGGATCAGTCGCGTTCACCCGCAGGAAGCCTCCAACCGCAATTTTCCCCCCACAGTTTAAAAAATGTAAGTCTTGTGATGAGTATGTGAGAGCATCCTTCTCATGAGATAGGAAACTTGGAGTGCAGTTCAGCATAGAAGCACTCCTCTACTCCAGGATCATAGAGAAAATAACATTTGTTGTGTAGAATTCTTAGGAATACTCCTGCACGATGCATCACTTGAACTACATTGGCTTGTATAGCCAAACAGAAAACACGGGGGTCACCAGGTTTCATAATCTACTCCAGTGTTCGTGACAAAGCCTTTACATTTGGCCATTAATCCAGTGCTGCTTGATGGCCTTTCCAGTTGAGTGATGAGCATAACAGTTGCTGACGTCCTTGGACCATTTCAATACTTGTTGGTGCAGACTTTAGCACTATCGGAAGAAAATGCCTCGGCTCCAGAATTGATCCAGATCAACTCCAATACCAAGTCCAAATAACCTTTTATATGGCCTTCACCCTCTGTAGAAACATCCCTTAATTCCAGATTTGTTTTCTTGAAATTTTTTTGAGTTCTTGCTTCACTGTATGAATTAGAATTTTTGCTCATTTACTTCCTTTCAGAATGGCTGCTATTTAATTCCGGAATGAAATGACATGCAGTGAAGATTTGGAGACAATTGCATCTTTACAGGGCTCTTTTGGGTCATCAAACTCAAAAAGGGCAATGCCCCAGTGTTTCCCACTGCCCACCGGTGTTGAAGTTCAAATGGACCATAAACACTGGCACAGACGAATAAATTCTATGTAACACACCCCCATCTGAATGACGTGAATGAAGACGATCGTGTCTCAATTAGCTCATCCATTATTCTGTTGTCTTAGACAAAAACAACATTGAAGCAGCCCAAGGATCTTAATTTACAAGTGAGCTTGTCTATAAAGTGAAGCTGCTACATCACATTATGAACCTATAACATTTTATCAGCAGTATTGTGGTTTTTTTCCTCTAGAGATCAGAAGGCATACGGTGTCCAGAGTATATGGAGGAGTTTTTTTCCCTGGATGAGGTTGATGATCCAGCTGCCAGCCTGTCTCAGAAAATAAGATCTGTCCAAACAGACAAAATGGATGCTGACAACAGCAGAGATGAACAAGATGCCGAAACACAAAGTTATGGTCTAAGACACATTATGGATGAAAATACTGAAGTTGATATAAAAGCAGATAGTGAAGTGAAGGAAAACAGTCCCACAACATGTGTAGAACCATCAAGTGAGCAGATCCAGGCATTCTCTCCTCTTCCAGATAAATACAAGCTTGGGCCATATAAACCCAACAATCCTGTCGGTAAGGTGTCAATACATTTGCTATGAGTTCTGTGGAGTTTAATTTTGATAAGTCACTTGTATCACATTTCTACTTTTAGGACTGAGTTGAGAAATTTCTTCACTCAGAAGGTTGTGAATCTTTGGAATTTTGTACTCCAGAGGGCAGTGGATGCTCAGTCATCAAGTATATTCAAGGCTGAGATCGCTAGATTTTTTTGATTCTAAGGGGATTGAGGGATCTAGAAAAGTGGAGTCGAAGATCAGCCATGATCTTACTGAATGCTGCAGGAGGCTCGAAGGACCGTATGACCTACTCCTCCTATTTTTCGTGTTCTTACTCTTTGCCAAATGGCATTTTTTCTAGGTTTTTAAAAATTAGATTTAGTTTACGTAATCGTCCAACATTGATGCGATTGTTCTGACTTAAACGTGCACTTGCAAGGCAAAGCAATTGGGATTAAATAGTGACTTAAATCTGATGCTTCTATCTTATTTCAGCATCCTTCACATATTATTCCCTTTATTCTTTTTCTCTACCTCTACTGATTCTTTGCTGGGTGCCATTCTACAGGTGCTAGCAGACATTGGTACCTCACCTAAGAGCTAACTCTTCATGGGTGAGCCTGTACAATGACTATAAGGAGGCTATTTGTCCATATGAGCATACTTTCTAGTGGGGTCATTGATAACCAAGTAAAACCCAGTGTTTGTGTTTTGGGTGGCACCAGCACACAGCAGGAATCAGACTATTTCCTGAGGGCAATACTACACAGTAGAAATCCTAGATTTAAGAGCACTGTATAATGCACAAATCACTTTGCTGCATTGTCAAAATTGATTTATGTATCTCTGATTTAGCTGTAGACCTACTTATCTGGGTGCTCGGGGTACAGTTTAACAGCAACAGATTCTTCAGTGAGCAGGTTAAGTAACAGCTGATCTAAGAAGCACTAGTATAATGTTAAAAGGTCAAGGTGCCCCATCCAGGAACTGGGCGTTCCAAGCTTTTAAGCATTTTCCTTTATAGTTCAAATGCTGGAATCATTCGACATAAGAACATAAAAAATAGGTACAGGAGTGGGCCATACGGCCCCTCGAACCTGCTCTGCCATTCAATAAGATCATGGCTGATCTGATCATGGACTCAGCTTCACTTCCCCATAACCCCTTATCGTTTAAGAAACTATTTCCGACTTAAATTTATTCAATGTCCCCAGCTTCCACAGCTTTCTGAGGCAGCGAATTCCATAGATTTACAACCCTCTGAGAAGAAATTTCTCCTTATCTCTGTTAAATGGGCGACCCCTTATTCTAAGATCATGCCCTCTAGCTCTCGTCTCCCCCATCAGTGGAAACATCCTCTCTGCATCCACCTTGTCAAGCCCCCTCATAATCTTATACGTTTCGATAAGATTACCTCTCATTCTTCTGAATTCCAGTGAGTAGAGGCCCAACCTACTCAACCTTTCCTCATAACTCAACCTTTCCTCATAAGTCAACCCCCTCATCCCCGGAATCAACCGAGTGAACCTTCTCTGAACTGCCTCCAAAGCAAGTATATCCTTCCTTAAATATGGAAACCACAACTGCATCTAACATGCACAATCAACCAAATCTAACAGAAGTGCTTGGAAAAAGACCCATAGCAGTGGTAATACATCATCTTTTGTAGTAAAAGGCACCAAAGTGGGTACTGCTTTCAACATTTTGTAGACTTTTGCGCCACATTACCTTTGTAACAATAGCAACTTGCATTTTTCGTAGAAAATGTATAGTTCTTGTTGATTAAGCACATTCGCCCCAATGACCTACAGATATTCGTAAATACTTCATACATATTTGATCTACTCTGGAGATTTCTGTAAACTGGCGTAGATGCTGTATAATAATCTGAGCTGCATTAGCTACAAACTCTCCATCTTCAAATACATATCCTGTACAGTGTGGGTAGTATCTGCTGTGGTATAATTCTAGGAATGGTGCCTGCACTGTCTGCTATGGTTCTACTGATGTATTTGCACCATAAGGATCAGAAAGACTATTGATACACTATGCTCTCTTTCAGGGTTAGATTATGTGGTTCCAAAAACTGGCTACTACTGCAAACTCTGCTGCCTCTTCTACACAAGCGAGGAGACAGCAAAGCAGACTCACTGTGGCACCGTTGATCATTATCAGAGACTTAAGGTAAGTCTGATGTTCAGGCAAGCAGGTTTCTCTTACATACATATCCCTTTTTGTTAAAAATGGTCTCTTGTTTTGAAGAAGTTGTAACTTTTCGAATAAGGAACACACTGAAACCTTGAATATTTACCAGTTTCTGCTCTGTCATCTGACTCGGGAATAAGAATAGGTAGTTTCGAAATGTGAAATGCTGCCATTTTTGGTAGTCCTGGTGTACTTGAAAGTTGGTTCCCTTGAGTAAAGCCTATGAGGTAACCCAAGTGTGGAGTTGTTTATTGTAGGAAGGGGTGAGTGAAATAATGCATATAATTCACATCAAAACTAAAATATCTTGGACCGTCTTGGTGATCCTATTACAAGGAAGATGATATAGTTTGAAGAATGAGAAAACCACTGCATCACTGATTTATTGTTTTTGGCAGCTCTATATTAATTGGTTAGATACATTTTTAGAAGCTGCATTGTCACCTGGATTATTACAACTATACTTAACAAAAGTTAAACTGAGCAGCTTAATTGAGCAATTTTTATCCTACTATATTGATGTGAAAATATTTATATTTATATGATGCTTCATCGTGTCATTGAAACATCGCAAATTGCTATACACTATATTGCCTGACTTTGTTTGAGCAGGACATGCCCTGTTAGATAGACTTATAATTGCACGTTTAGGTTTTAAAACATTTTGCCCAAAAAGTTGCTGGAAGTGTGAGCTGATAATGGCGCGGCAAGGACAACAGGGCACCTGGGACCTGGGTGAACAATGGGACAAACAGTGTATCTCCTATACCAATGAGATTAAAGTATTGAGAAATAAGCAGAGGAAGGACCGAGAAGCAGGGTGAATTAGAGTGTGAATTTAATATTAAATCAGGAACATAAAATGTAGGAAAGAAAGACTGGATGTAGAGCGAGAGAGCGAAAAGAGACAAAGGGAAAAGTAAGCGAAAAAAATGATAAAATATAAAATTTGACATTTTTAAAATCTCCTAAAACAATTCACAATCTGAAGGAATGAGACTCCAGACTTATTGGCCCTAAGTTTCCACACGCGGCAAAACAGGCGCCCCTCCAAGCTTTCGGCGCCTGAAAAAAATTCGCGAGCGCTTTGCAGCTCGATGTCTGCTTGGCGCGGCGCACAGGGGGCGGAGCCTACCACTCGCGCTGATTTTGTAAGTAGGAGGGGGCGGGTACAATTTAAATGAGTTTTTTTCGTGCTGGCAACCCTGCACGTGCGCGTTGGAGCGTTCGCGCACGCGTAGTCTGAAGTAAACATTGGCACTCGGCCATTTTAAAAAGTGCTGCAGAAAAAGTGAAAATTTGTTTATTGAACCCTTGCAAAGGCTTATATTTTAATTTTCTTGATATTTCTGTGTGTGAGGGTGAGGGAGTGCATTCTGTAATTAAAGATAGACTGTGATAAACAGGACACATGCACTTGTTTGAGACTATTCAAATTCTTTGTAGCTGTTCAATGTTTAACATTTTTTAATAAAACCACATTGCCCTTCCATGATCAGCACTGAGGCTTCTTGCAGCTTTCTCCCCCTGCCGTCCGTCGGGCCCGACGGCAAACGGCTGCCTCAAGTACTGAAGCTTCCTGCAGCTTTCTCCCTCCCTCCCCCCCCCCCCCCCTGCCGTTGGTCGGTCCCGACAGCAAACCACTGCCTGAAAGGCCTGCCTAAAGCACTTTCACACAGGTAGGAACATGGTTTATTTAATCTTTTCTTTGGTTATAAATTTTTATTCAGGTTGCATTTATTTGTATAATATTTGTATAAGTATAACTAAGGATTTATTGTAGAATTTAATGACTTCCCTTCCCCCCCCCCCCCTTCCGCCCCACCTCGTTTCTGACGCCTAATTTGTAACCTGCACCTGATTTTTTAATGTGAAGACAAGGTTTTTTCAAGCCTACAAAAATCTTCACTTGCTCCATTCTAAGTTAGTTTGGAGTACGTTTTCACTGTGGAAACTTTCAAATCAGGCGTCAGTGGCCGGACACGCCCCCTTTTGGAAAAAAAAATTCTGTTCAAAAGTGAAACTGTTCTACCTGACTCGAACTGCAGAAAACTTAAATGTGGAGAATTCCGATTTCTAAGATACTCCGTTCTCCACCAGTTGCTCCTAAAAAATGTGGAAACTTGGGGCCATAGTTTATTTTCTGGGCAGTCATTAATAATTATCACGTCGTAAACAGGGTATTGCGCTGATAATTACTAGACTTAATTTTCTGTGGTGGGTTTAATGGGCAATTAATGTGCAAATACAGCTTTATGAAAGTCACGGAGGTTAAGCGTGAGATGCCGTTTTCGTAAAGCTAACAGTGTAACAACTTGTATTTATATAGCGCCAGCGCAAACTGGTCAGAAACATGGCGATTCACAATTCACAGGGTGCCACAAGTAGCTAGCCAATTTGCGCACTAATAATGGTGTGTGTGATTCAGATGACATTATTTTTTTTAGCAAAATCTGGCCCACTGAATTGCATTTGGAATGCAGTGATTGTTATGTCGGCAAATATGGCGCAAGCCTCTGCTTTGTGCTATAGGCCAGGATTCCAAATGGCTGTATAGATGCGAATAAAAGACATTTTTGTATATTTTGTTACTGTGAAATCCAACTTGAATCCATGTAATGAAAACAGAATTTGACTTGCACAATCACTGTAAATCTCTGGCCCTGCTTATCATTGTAGTGTTAGCCAGACGGTGACAACCAGGCCAGGGTGAAGGTTTTCTGTAGCGATGACCTTGTTTAACGCAATTTTTCTGCTGTACTTTTAAAGAAAATACTAGCCAAGCAAGCTGTGGAGTACTGGAAAGAAAAGCAGCAGCAAATAATTCTGGAGTGAATGAACAAGAACCTTGCAAATAATGAGAAGCATAATTCCAGTATTACCGAAGACATTGAACACAAACTGACAACCCAGATGGACGTGGTCTTTTTGTAATTTATAAACTGGAAATATTTACATAAGTATCGTGCTCTAATGTTCAAAAACTTAGGGCTATAAGAAAGTTTGAATTTTGAAATATTGATGATACATCACAGCTTTCATGTTCATTTTTCTTTTTGGTTTTGAAGCTTCATTAAGTGTAACTCCACTTGCAGCTGTGAAATCCAGGCCCCAATGCCTCAATCTGATCTTCCTTTAGTAATGATCTTGAACACACTATCATCTCTTACTGAACTCAGTTTACCATCACTACCTATATTCATTTTTATTTTTCTCCCACACTAAAACAACAATGATGCCTTCAGTGCTAAACGGTATGAAGCTTCAAAACTTTTTTAAAGGATGGATTTGTTACACCTCTTTTTAAAAAAAAAAAAAGCCCAGTGCACCAAAAGTTCCAACATGCGGTATTGGTCTCTGTTTAAACATCTGGAATTGGTTTGTGGAAAGATGAAACTTTTAATCATTCATCACTGTTTTGTTGAGCTAATATAAATGTTAACAATGTAACTGGTAGTGATGGAAAAAATAAAATACTCTTTAGAAAGAAATTCATTTTTGAGAAGTAAAATGAGAATAAATGAAAGGTTAAATGAGAGTGAATCTCATCCATCATTGTTCCTAAGTTGGTTGAAATTGGAATATTGTGTTCTGTTGCTTAACCGTAAAATCATAAATTGGGATTTTGTAATCTGGGCTTTGATATATTGGACCAACACTGATATCCATCCATCTCAACCCAAACCAAGCAATCTTTTGAGGGGTTTCCTTTAACACAAATATACATTGGAAAAGTACAACAGATATTCTATTTTCTTGTCTTAAAATAGTTATTCATTCATTCAATCAATCTCCATCTACAAATAGGAATTATTGTCACCCTGCAGCATAAATTATCTGTGATACTGTCCGTTTAAGAAATGTCACTGTCTGGACGATCTATATATACAAAGTGTAACATACTTGAGGTCGTTCCCCCATTCCCATAGATTAGCATTAATTCCAATATTTCTGTGAAAGTTTTAAAAAATTCAGAGAATGAGGAAGGTTATGTACTGTAAGTAATTACCATTTTACTTTTGTGTGCATGCTGAAGTACCATATTCAATTCTTGGTGTGATGTTAGGTAAACATACAGTCATCATTTATAACAGAAACACTCAAACTCTGCAATGACGATTGTTTTGCAAATATCATACTCGTTCCTATGAATTTTGTTTATACCAGAACTTATTTAGTTCATTTTACTGGGTACTGTGTTATGCAGTTTTCATTCGGACCAAGTGATCAGTTAATGTAACGCCCAGTTGTTGCGGCACATAAATATAATCGTAGAAGGTTCAGTTAATGATTGAATAGTGGAAGTTTTTTTAAGATCTCTGATGTATAAATTTTAAACTGTACATGAGTCATTGCAGTTTCTGTTAATTTGTCTAATTCTAAAGTGACATGTGGAAGCTTCGCCAAATCTGGATGAACCAACAATCTAAATCTGGAATGCAATAATAAAAAAAGTGTATTTTGAAAGTCCCCAATCCTGTGTTACATTTGTAGACTGAAGTACACCCTTTCAGGATACTATCCAGACTCTCTGGTATGGACACTCCAGTTGGCTTCCCGAGATCTTTGTACTTTAGTTCAATCATACAGATTGCAGCAAAATATGCATGGTGAAATCAGGGCCTCTATACAACATGACTGCCTGAGGGAGTTTAGATAATTAGGATTATATGTGCATGAAAACCCACAGGGAGAAAGGTGGGATGGAAAGGTGAGGGTTGTTTTGCTAAGTGTATTCCACTGGAGTGTATGCTGCATTCATTTGAGTATGAACTTGCCAAATTGATAATTAAGAGGCATGAACTGCAATGGTTGCTTCAGATGTCACTTGTCTTGTATAATTGCAACTATTTTAGATATTTATGTTACTGATGCATCAAAGGCGTCATGCATGGACTCAGAAAGGTCACTGTGTAAATTCTTGCATATATTGTGTTGTAAGGATATTCAGAATATTTTTGGCACTAAAAAAAATTCCAAAGGAACCAAAACAACTCAAAATAACAGTTAAACAGAATTGGACTAATAAACAAAAAGACTCGGATATTTTCTTTTCATCAATTGCACATTTTCTAAATACTGTGCTGTAGAGTATTTAGAAAATATAGTAGCAAGTGAAAGCACAAATATTTTAAAAACATTTTACTGTCGATACGTGGAACATACAACAGTGGCGTGCTGAAAGTCTAACACCTCACAGAACTCTTACAAAAGCTATGAGTATTGTGTTTTGCTGCTGATAAGGTGTCAAAGATCAGATTTGAGAACATTAAGAGGTTTCTGTCTCTCTGTCCTGAATTTATATAAAGTGACTAGTTATTTTCAGTTTGCCTCAGTCAGAACCAGATCCTTGTCTTCATCTGCACTTGAACTCAAATACTTGCTTTTGCATTTCTAAGAGCAAGCATGTGTGTCTATTAGAACTAAGAGTGTACTTAGTAAACTTCTGAGAGATGGTGTTGGTATTTAAAGTACTCAGACATACTAAATCATTGTCGATTAGAACTGTGATGTATTCTTGCTTCTTGTTTAAATCTGTGGTCTTTAGTACAGACATTGTTTTGTATTCAACTGTTTAAACATATTATCTTGATTTTGATCTGTAATGAACCAAACGCTGTACAAAGAAGCCTTGGTAGATCACTTGCCTTCCAAACAGAGGGCCAGAATTGACTAGCTAGATTACCTTGCCCATCACTAGAATCTGTTTGGCCTGGTTAGGGAAGTGTTCCCAGTTCTTGAGCAGCATGTGAAAGCAGGCTGTTGCCTCTTGGGAGTGATGTATGGCTCATCTAGCCTGAATAACAATTCTAAGTAGAGAACAGCTGAACACAGGATACTGCAGTAAGCAGAAATCCATCATTGGAGAGTAAATTACTGATTTGAAAAATGAGGTAGTTAATGAAGTGGACCGGCTTCCTTTTATTTCATGTTTGATTGCCGTGTTGTTTAAAATTGTTTGCTTTTAAACCATTTCTTCAACCTTGATGTGTCCAGGATCCGTTGGAAAACATGCTTTAAATGATAAAA